>NC_089251.1:259789597-260025841 GCF_963930625.1 Muntiacus reevesi
TCATCGGAAGAATCATAAGTTAGTATATTCTATAAGCTTTTTCTTTTTATCAGTAACCAAAGTAGGCAAAATTATTTAACTTGAAGTGTCATTTTATTTTTCCTCAGTAGTATATACAGAAATGATTTAATCCTAATTAATAGGAATCCATCCTTGAGGGGCAGAGAGCCATCTTCTCAATAGTCTCTGCTCTAGCAAATTTTTACACACACTGTTCAATCTGAACATCTCTGCTCATAATCCAACTAAAAAAGTAAAAGGAGAGTCTTAAATTGCCATTCCATTTGTGAAAACTGGCCCCACAGGGAAACTCAAACTAAAATGGTGTGACTTCTACCTTGTGAGTACATGGGAGCAATCTCGTATGTTGACCACGATGAAATGCCTTCAAACAAAGTCGACACTGGTATCCTGGAGCAAGCAGTTTGCTATTCTTTGTGATCAGAAAGAGAGGCAGTGACTTTACCACGTGTTTTGGTGTATAAATTTGGCTAAGTGAGAATAAGCAGAGAGATATGAATGGTCATATGTGATTATAGATCAGGAAGCTATCAATAGTACAGGTAATAACCCTCCATATAAATCATGCAAATGAACCCAATACTTTTTAGAACTGAAGATAATAAGTCTCATGCATTATAAAGTTTAAAAATCTATTGTCTTGATCTTGAACAGGATGAATCCAACTTCAACATCAACTTCATAAAGAACAAAATTTAGTCATTTCAAACAAAAATACCAAGTTGAAATTTTTTGAGTTGAGCTTTTTCACATCAATGAAACCAGAATAGAATTTTGATGAAAACTATATGCTTTCATATATATGAGCTGAGCTAACACAAAGGCTGGTGTTTAGAAAAATACAACCCAGTTCACTTTGTCATCTTGTAGGAAATAACATGGATGGTAGGCCATATTAAATATTCTGGGCTACTATGATAAATTGGTAAGTCATAATCTATGAAGAAATTTATTTCACATGGGGCATATGCTTACTACTTCAGTACTGTTAGACCATGTAAATGTACTGTAAAGATACCAATCCCATTTTTGTACCAAAACTACCAACAAACATAACTAAGATTATGCAATGTAAATTTGATGCCACTAGCAGCTGATAAAACAGACAAATATTTAAAAACAAAAGCTTGGTTTAAAGGTTAGATGCATTCTTGTTATTCAAAGGTTATCCAGAATAAAGTTAAAATATATTCTTAGAAAACTTTGTACTTTTCATTACTATATAGATATACTTCTCATTAACTCTGCAGATAAACTACAAAAATTGCCTTTACCAAGGCCATTTAATTATCAACTAAAAAAAAAAATCTGTGTGTTTCTATTATGTCAAGTTGTTAATCAGTTTTTAATCTTGAAACTCTTTTGTCTATTCCATTTTCTCTGCCTAGAACATCCTTCTATCCCTAATGTTCTCTTGCTTACCTCCACAATATCTCTTACACCATTAGTTATACAATTTATCATTCTAATAGGTTGAGGTGTGATACCCAGCCAGGGCCAAGGAAAAGGGAGATGGAAAGCCTTTGTATAGGCTCATTTCACACCCACAAACTATTTTATAGTCCACAAGAGCTACGGTCTCTGAAGTGTGTGGAGCACCCACAGAGCATGGGCTAGGTATCTACTGGGTTGGACAGAAGTCTATCAATCATCTGTCTATCTATATATAGATATACTATATATATATATGTAGGATAGAAATATATATACATAGGATAAAATTTTAAATATATATATATATTACATATATAATGAACAAGCACAATTTTTGTTTGGTTAATTCATTGAAATTGTCTTTTAAAAAATGTTTCAATTTTATCTCATTCTTTTAAAATGAACTTTGTTAATGTTTTATAGTGTACCTAATATAGTAATTATACACAGTAGGTTTAATTTTCTTTCATTAATAAGAAGTATGACAAAATCTGTCCTCTAGTAAAGAGGCTGAGTCAGGGTTTTGAAATACAACCAATCCCTTCAACACTCTTCATGAGGGTGGAGTAGAGGGGCAATGAGAAAAGAAAGACTTCCTTCCCTTCGTGGCCAATTGTTGTTGTTTAGTTACTAATGGTGACTTTGCAACCCCAGGGACTGTAGCTGGTCAGGTTCCTCTGTTCATTGGATTTCCCAGCAAGAATACTGGAGTGGGTTGCCATTTCCTCTCCAGGGGATCTTCGCGACCCAGGGATTGAACCCTCCTGTATTGACAGGTGAGTTCTTTACCACTGAGCCACCTGGGAAGTTCCAGTGGCTGATTACTTCAAAGCAAATCTCATAGTTAACTGTATTTTTTTCTTTATATTAACTCCTATCAGTTTTAATTTTATATTTATTTTGATGATCATTACTAAGGGAACTACTATAACTACTATATCCCTAATGTAATCTTTGGTAGAATTAATATTAATAATATAATAGTAGACAGCATTATTTGAATATTTACTGTATCAATTTCGCATGCACAAAATTTCTATAAGACTGGTTTTATAACTGCCCCCAATTTAAAGATAAAGAAAAATGTTGCAGGGAGGAGTGAAATAACTAGCCCAAAAGTTGCATAGACAATCTGTGGCTGTACTAGGACTGGATTTAGGCATTCTGACTCTAGAGTTTTGCTCTTCACTTGAACACTATCTCATCTAGTACATAATAGTACTTGATCAATACATGTTTCTTGAATAAAGAAATGAATAAAACTTATCCAAACTGAAAAATTATTTAAATATTTCCCCAAATACAAATTTCACTGAGACACTTACTCTTGCTTTTCTTGAAAATGTGGCATCTTTTCCTCTATCTCATTTTTAATATCAACATATTTTACAGTTTTATCTGACCTTTTCCCCAGCGATCTCCATTTTTGATTTCTCTTCTGTAATACGTAAAAAGTGAATGTTACTCGGCAATTTGTGGAAACTTTTACCTTGTGCATTAAAATCAGTAGGATGCATATCAGTAAAATAATAATGTAAATAAAGATCATCATTTTAAAATATAGCTTTTTAACACATTAAAGAAATTGCAAATTATTAGTCACTCATATACTGTTGCATAGCTACTCTAACAGTACTTTTAAAAGTAAAATTTTAACCTATTAATCAGTAATGGTAATTGAGGATGTTTTATCTTGTGTAGTAAGTTCAGCACTAGGAGATACTTATTTACTTGTTAAATTCAAGTGATATAGGAAATTTTAAAACCATAGATCATCATTAGTAATAAGTCATTTGGTGTGTTGAGATCTTTTTTTTCAAAATGAATTTTCAAACTTGATGGCCATTAATTTCTGCTTCCCTGGTGGCTCAGAGGTTAAAGCGTCTGCCTCCAATGCAGGAGACCCGGGTTCGATCTCTGGGTCAGGAAGATCCCCTGGAGAAGGAAATGGCAACCCACTCCAGTACTCTTGCCTGGAGAATCCCATGGACGGAGGAGCCTGGTAGGCTACAATCCATGGGGTCGCAAAGAGTCGGACACAACTGAGTGACTTCACTTCACTTAAGATTTATATATGATATCATCACATATTTGTTATTGTGTTGAATTTTATAAATTACTGATGTAAGAACCAATTGCCTAGAAAACCTTATGAAAAAGTTATCAAAAAAATCATGGTCTTTGGTTTTTATTCAGACACAGTCAGCTCTATTCCAGAGTGTTATATATTCTGAGATTTTACTTAGATTTACAATGGGACAAATACAAACACTATATGAAATTTAAGAAGGATACTGTACCTCACGAAACATAAATGAGTGAGAAAGATGGCAGCAGCTATCAAAACAATCCTGGCATAAGTGATATTCTATACATTTGGTACACCTAAAAATGCAAAACACCAAAACATACAGGAAAAAAAAAATCCAGTTATTTTGATGGTTTTTGGTGAAAAACTCTGGTCAAGATTTCCTGGGAACTATGCAGATAATGACATGGCCCATCTTAAATCTTACCTATATTAGTTTCCTGTTGCTACTATAACAAATTACATATTTAGCAGCTTAAACAACACTATTATCTTACAATTTTGTAGGTTGGAAGTTGGACATGGGTCTCAATGGGCTTCAAATCAAGGGGTCCACAAAATTGCATTCCTTTTCGGAGGCTATAGGGGAGATCTGCTTTTCTGTCCTTCCTTCTAGAGGCTGCCCACCTTCCTTAGCTTAGTTTGTGTCCCTTTCCTCCTCAAAGCAAGCAATGTAGTATCTCTCTGTGGCTTCCTTCCATAGTCACGTATCCCTTTTGATTGTCTTCTTTGCCACCTTTTCCCACTTTTAAGAACCCTTGTGATTATATGCTGAACCCAGGCAGTGCAGGATAATCTCCTTATTTTAAGGTCAGATGATTAGCAGTCTGAATTTCACCAAACCTTAATTCTCCTACAACATGCAACCTAACATACAGGTTCTGGGCATGAAGATGTGGATATATTGTGGAGGGTATTATTTTGTCTACCACACACCCCCACCATGATGTCTTTCTGGAATACTTTATCCTGAATCTATCTCTTTGTCTAAGTTCCTTAGGTCCAACAGCCTATTAGATATTCTATCATTTGATTTCTCAGTGTTTTTCTACGATTTCATGAATGCTAGAGTTATACTTAATAGAAAATAGAACAGGTTTCAAAACAGAACCTGTTTCAAAACAGGTTCTTGAAAACAGAATTGTACTATATTCCCTCTCTTCCCTCACAAAATGGAAAAACTCATATGTATAAGAAAATTTGCAATAAAAACTATTGACATGATAAAAATTTTCATTTTCTGCCAAATTCAATCTAAACATAGGTTACTTATATAAAATTTTGGCACAAGCAGATAATTCTAATTTACTTGCAGCAATATTCACCAAAAAATAACATTTCAAGCAATATAATAATGTTATTTTCTTACTCAAGTTATCAAAGAATGAGAAGATTATTTCCAAGAGAAATTTGGGAAAATATATCCTTCAGACATCTTAGAAATAGCAAGTATTAGTTTATTCATTAGTATTATGTATATACACAAGAAAGATTCTTAATAACATCTGAGCAATGGTGTAATTTATTCCATACATCAGACTATGCTGGGCTAGAAAAAGTTAAGCATCTCTGCGTTGATATATATATGATATTTTTGAAATTAAAAGGTAATAAGTATTAATAACTATATTATGAACTTTAACAAAGAAGGAACTGAAAAGCTTTCTAGTTTATCTTGCCTCTTATTCAAACCATTGCTAAACTACTGGAAATAGTTCTTTCAGCCTAACGACTGAAATCTTACTATTTGAGGGAGTGGAATAGTGTGCATTCTTTAATTTGTAAGAGAAAATTGATATGGATGTGAATAATTGTGAACAAATGCATATAGAAGAAGTTATTCTGAGAGTGTGGAATGGCAGCAGGGAGCAGAACAGTGGAGAATGCCTGGATTGAGGGGTAGCAGGAAGACTCACGCATGGGGACAGAAAGTGCAGTCAGAGGGACAGAGGAGAACGCTGTCATTCACAAAACCCAGGAAATTTACCAAAGCCACTCACACATTGACCATTTGAGGAACACATCACTATAAAGACTGAAAAGTTTATACTGTGACGTTCACTTGTCCTTATTCCCCACCGAGCTATTTCTCCCAACTTACTTTTCCACACATTATCTTAGTCCCTTATTTTTCTTACTCGCCCCTCCTGAAAAAAATTCAGACTGCCAAAGCAATGAGTGCTAGTGCCAAATATCGTCTTTCCTTTTTCTAGAATTCTCTTTAACCAAAATTCCAGAAACTGTCCGAACACTTCCTGCTAAACCTTATAAAAATTCTGCCCTTCTTCCTCAAGTAAAAAGGCTCCTCTGGCGCTTTCTCAGGCCCGCTGTTTTCCAATAAAGACTTCTGCGAACAGTGCTCTGGCTGATTGGTTTTTATGTGACACATTGAGAAAACAAACTACTAGAACAGTTCCAAGAGGCAGGTATCATTCTCTGTTGGGGTGATAAAAACAGGTCTATAGTTTTATGAGAGGGTTTTAAAAATGTGTTAATTGGACTCATCATAATGTAAATCAGGAAGACTGCATTTTAGAACATTTTTAACAAAGGTTGAAACAGGATATTTTCTTCTTCACACACAGTTAATCTTTAAGATTTTAATTATGAAAGAACAAATTTCCAAGCATAGCAATTAATTGATATTTTATTGTGGGACTTGTGGGAAAGTTTGAGGATTACTTAAAAAGTAATGAAAATTTCTTTCTTTCCTAAATATCTTGTGGTGGTGGTTTAAGATGTAAAAGAAAACAAAACATGCATCATTGCAGTTTGGAGTTGGGGGGACATTAACTTCAGTTGATCTAGTTAATATCCCTCTGGCTCAGTCCTAGAAGTTCTTGGCAATGACTTCATAGGTGGTTCAAAGAAAATTACAGGGGATGAGAGGTCTCTCTAGCAGGGCTCTGAGCTTGCAAACTGATTTAAGCCAAATTATAAATCCTGCGATCAGTGCTTCCAAGAAAGAATGATAGTTCAGACTAACAATCTAGACCAGAATGCAAAGTTAATACTCTATGTGAGTAAAACAACTGTAATCTCTGAGGTTCAGGGCTGACATAAGATCACTAGTCTGAAAATTCTGAATAAGCAGCCTAATCCTATATAGGGCAAATACAAAAACAGAACAAAACAAAATCCACCCATCCCCCAAAACAAGCAAGCAAAACAAAAACAAAAACAAACAAAAAAAAAAAAAATAAAGGAAGGAAAGAAGTTTAAATGACTAGTACTCTAATGTTCAAAGTTTTCTAAATTAAAAAAAAAAAGACTACAAACTTATAATTTTACTAACTGATACTTACTTGTAACACTTCCCTTCAAGTGGAAATTGTTGACAGTTATTACAAGGAATTCCAAGATGCTTGTCTAATCGTTCTTTCTCAGCTGCAGTCACAAGTTTGTTAGAATTTTTGAATTCCTCTAAAATAAGATTTAATGGTCCAAAGTCTTTCCTACACAGAGGACATTTCAACATGGAAGAGTTCAATGTCACATCCTGATAATTAGCTAAGATCTTCATACATTTTATATGAACACTATTGCCACAGCCAAACCTGTTAGAAATAAAATCCATGTTTATTATTTGTATGCAGCAAAGTGTATTTACATAAATAAGTTTTCCGTGCTACCATTTTTTATTTCCCATAAAAATAGATTCAGAACTGATCATTTATAGCTTGATTACAGACATAAATGGGGCTTCCCTGATGGCTCAGTGGTAATGAATCCACCTGCAATTCAGGAGACATGAGAAACGGGTTTGATCTCTGGGTAAGGAAGATCCCCTGGAGGAGGAAATAGCAACCCACTCCATCGTTCTTGCCTGAAAAATCCCATGGACAGAGGAGCCCAGTGAGCTATGGTCCGAAGAATCACGAGGAACTGGATACAACTGGGGAGCTGAGTGCACACACACTTAAACACTATCCTTTCTGTCTAGTCTAATCTAATCTATCATATTGAATTTAGTAGATCAGCGTTCCAGACAAAATGCTCCCCATTTCAATGAAATTGGCAAAGATTTTGCATCATTATATTTTTCATTTTTAAATTGAGAATGAATACAGTCTTAGCAAAGAGGAAAATTATAATAGCAATTATTATTTTTAAATAAAAAATGTTGCTGAGAGCAGAGGTGTCACCTTATTTTTCTAGAAATTACACTAACATGAATGTGGTAGTACCCAGTTAATATCTGCTGAGAGAAATAATATTTTGGGAAATAGTTAATAATTTCAAAATATGCAAAGGAAGCATTTGAAAAAATACAATGTGGATGAAAATTTTAGTAAATAATCAAGGAAAAAAAACAGTTAAAATGTTAAATACCAAGTGGTTGCTCAAATTTTCCAAGTCCAATTTTATAGTGCCTTTAAAAATAGTTGAGTACAAAACTGTTAATAAACATTTATGTATAAGCGGAATTTTGAATTATTTAGGTTTAAAGATAAAATTTAGAAAAGCTGAAGAGATTTTTTATCATTTTAAAGTAAAATAACCTTTACTTTCAGAAAACTCTTTGTAACCACTCTAAGCAATGGCATCTGCTTATGCTAAGTCATTTCAGTCGTGTCCGAATCTTTGCAACCCCATGGACTGTAGCCCACTAGGTTCCTCTGTCCATGGGATTCTCCAGGCAAGAATACTGGAGTGGGCTGCCAGGTATTCCTCCAGGGGATCTTTGGGTCCCAGGGATCAAACCTGCGTCTCACATCTCCTACATTAACAGGTGGCTTATAAGCTACGGAATTTGTTCATGTGTATAAAACAAAAACATGAAAATTATCTACTTTAATAACTTAAAGTGAAAAGGGAACTAAAGTAGAATTTATTTTTTAATTTTCAGTCTTTAAATGTAGCCAGAAATATTTAGAGTAGGAAAAGGACCTCTTTAAACATATGTGTTAGGAAATAAAAGGCCAATTAAATATGATTGCTTAAATATGTATTATTCTTCTATCAACATGCTTCATAACGATATATTATAAACATATTAAATTAGAATTTTTTCATATGTTTGTAGAATCTAAAGAAAACTCATGTCACCTGCAAAAGGTTACAGGAAGCTTTTTCTCTAAAAGTACTTCTTGACAAATAGAGCAGATATCGTCTGAACCGATTTCCTTCTGTTTAATGTAACCATCTTCTTCAATCCGTGCATTTTCATTGTTTATTTCTTGTTGGGGAGTTTGAACTCGATGTATTCCCTGAAGCAAATCATTGATTTCTCTCTCCACAAGACCTAACTGCAAAGCAGCTAGTGATAAATTCCAAAGTATTAAAATTTGATGGCAAATTGGAGATACAGAAACAACTTAGGCGGAAAGTTAGCATTTTTTATTCCAAATATCAGAAAGACAGACTTGGTTGAATTATTACACTGACGTTTACTATTTTTTGTATTCCTTTCAGAGCCAAAAGGTCAGAAAAGAGTTGTTTATAAAAAGCATGGAAATTATCTCTTATTTTCTTGTTACTCTAAAGAGTTGGTACAACCAGTACCTTATAAATGTTTCAGATTAATTATATGACAGTGTTCATTCTTGGATTGGTGCTGTAATTATCTCTCACATTTTTATCTTTTATTAAAAAACAAATACTTTATCAACATACAAGAGTATTAAAAGAAATGGGTGCAAATTCAGAAAGGGAAGAGATATTTGAGTAGTTAGTGTAATTAATATTTGTTAGATGAGTAAATTACTAAATAGATAATGAGAGAGCAAGACTCCACTGTGCCTATTTTCCTTCCTCAGTTTCACGCCCTTACAAGAGCGTCTCGGTAGCCACATCCTTCACAGATTTGGTCAGTATTCCTCAGGACAACCTATTAGGAACTATATTATCTATACCCTTGGGATGTACAGTTTTTGAATTCTGAATTATCTCCATCCTGCTATCCTATTTCCTGCTCTCAATGCATGTAGTTTTTGATCAAGGCATCCTAGATTCCTTTTTTCTCTGGCCCATTCCCATGTTCTTTTCTCTTTCTCTCTCCTTAACATGCCATAATTAAAATGACAGCTGTTACTGGCCCCCCTGAGTTCTGGTCATTTTATACATTCTTTAATGCATATAGATTAAAAATCACTTGCAAGGTAATGAAAAGCTTCATTTTCCCCTAAAAAGATTACCACTTAAACACTAAAAATATTGAAAAGCTCATGGTTACATTTGACTATAGAGATCTCTGTTCCTTGTCTAAGGTGGGGTGGCAGGTGGAATGTGGGAGGGTATTATACTTTAATTAACCATTACTTTGGAGGATGAGGGCTATCTGTCACAGAGACACAGCAACATCTGCTCCCTAAAAAAATGAGGAGGAAAATGAAGAACAAAAGATTTCTCCACAATAGCAGAAATATTGAATTATAAAATTTCCTAAGAGAAGCTGGCTACAAAATATTCTCTGTGCTATAACATGAATCAGAGAATAAAAGGGAGAAACGAACTCTTCTGAAATTAATTTGGAAAAATTAATGTAAGAGACTATGAAAGAATCTTCTTTAGTAGAGAAGAGCAAGACAGTTAATCTTATCAGATATCACAATCTATTATAAAAACAATAAATATACAAAAACTCACTAAAGAATAAAAATTATGAAACAAGGTTGAAAAGAAACACTATTTATTAGCTGTCACTGAGATAACTAGGTATAAATATGGAGAAAATTAAACTAATTAAAAAAATACCAATCTCCAATTTATACCAATACAACTACACATGGATGCCATAAGGAAAAATAAAAATAATATGAAAAAGTTAGCAGAAAAAAATATCTAAAACACTATGGAAGGACAACTTTCAAAGCATCAAAACAATATACACAAAAAATAAAAATAGTAAGATTTAGTAACACACAAAAACCGACATATATATAACAAAACAAAAAAACCATATAAAAAAGAATTATATCATTAGGAATACATTTGCAAAGAGGGGTAAACCCTATATTTAGGAAGAGCTTGTAGTTTTACTCCAATAAATAAATAGCCAAAGTACAATTTACACATGTAGTACAAATAAGTCAATAGATGTTCAATTTCATTAATATCAAAGAAAAGTGGGTTCAAATCAAAATGAGTCACAGATAAAGAGTGAAATCTAAATAAAAGGTAATAAATAAATAAAGGGCTATGTTTCATTTGCCCTAAATTATTTCAGGGCATTTTAGATTCTAAAGGTATGTCAGGTGTATGAATAATGAAAACTATTTTCTTAATTTACTGGGAATGAATAGATTACTATGAACTTTGTATCTTTTCCTACTCTGTGTGACTTAGTCTTTTTTCCTAGTATTATAGAAATATCTGTTTTTCAAAATTTTCTATGTATCTTTATTTACTTTGGAGACTTAAAATAGGCTGTTAAATATATGTAATATGTTAAATATGACTAAAACATGAATCCAAAAAGCAAAACTAGCAGAAAACTGATATATTGCTGAAATCATTAATCAGCAAAAGTAATGGTATAAAGCATTAACGCTATAAAATATTAATACTTAAAAAAGGAAAAAATCCTCAAACAACACAGATATGGAGAACAGATTGATGGTTGCCTGAAGATGTGTAGGGGGGTGGCTAGGAGGTAAGAGAAATGGCTGAAGGTGGTCAAAATGTGCAAACTTCCATTTATAAAATAAATTAGTCGTGGGAACATAATGCACAGCTTGGTGACTACAGTTAATAGTACAGTTAATAGTACTGTGTTGCATATTGAAAGTTGCTAAGAGAAAAATCTTAAAAATATTCATCACAAGAAAAAAGTTATAATTGTGTGATTTCGTGATCATTTTGCAATATACATATACAGTGAATCATTATGTCATACACCTGAAATTTATATAATGTTTTATGTCAATTATATCTAAATAAAAACAATACTTTTTGGAGTACTTTTGGAGTACTCTTGGAGTACTTTTACTCCAAGAGCCAATTAATGAGACTTTAGGCTAGATAAATAACTGAGAGAAGAAAAAGTTTCATATACAAGGAATATAACAGGAAAAACTATACTCCAATAAAAATTAATAAAAAATCAATAAAAATGAGTCAAGATAAAACAGAATATAACAGGTATTTAGAAATAAATGCCAAACAACAGGAGAATGTTAAGTCAATTATGACATATAATACTCTTGAGTATATCATAATCTATTTAACATTCACTGACAATTTAGAGAGACTATATAGCATTGAAAGTATTTATAAAGTACCAGTGTGTGATAAAAGCAGAACACAGAATTCCCACACTTACATTTATTCTCTGTATAAATACAAAGTAAAAAAAGAAAATAGAAAATGAATATTAATTATATTTTTGTGGTTGGAATTAAAAAACTTTTCCTTAAGTGTGATCCATTAATATTTAACTGAAAAAAGGAATAGATGGGATTTACTAGACATTGTATTTAGAAAAAACCCATTAGGCAATAAAGCTAGGTTTTGCTGGAAAATATTTGTGGGGTTATGGGAAAAATATTGTGTTCGAAAACTGCTATTTTTATGAAAAATTCCTATGTAACCAGGTTTGTGCTCAGTCCACAAGTCGTGTCCAACTCTTTGTGACCAACCAGGCTCCTCTGTCCATGGGATATTTTAGGCAAAGATACTGGAGTGGGTTGCCATTTCCTTCTCCAACCATCTTTGTAGGTCTTCAAAAATAAAAGCAAGTCTCAGGTTTCTGAAATGCAACACTAGGGTACAAACAATTGTTTCCAGATTTATTTTAGAAAAGAATCTATGAATGATGTTCAAAATGTTTCTGCTTCATTATTAGTAACCTTCTTCTCTACATTTATATACTTTATATAATATTAATGAATAGCCATTTATAGCTTTCTTTGGATTACTTTAATTTTCATGCATGTTTGTTCTAGCTTTCATTTAAATGATAAACTTCAACATTATTGAGACATACTTTCTTTGAATATTTGTACACAAAGTATCTTCTCAATGTAAGTAGCTAAAACATCTTTTAAATATCATATAAAATATTTTTAGTAGGAAATATAATTTTTCAAAATTCATATACAGGATCAAATTTAACCATTTACAAACTTTCCTACTATAGGATACTTAATAATAAAAATAATAAGACATGATTTCTGCTTTCAAGAACACAAAGGAGAATATGATGCAAAATATTAAATTTATCCATATGAAATTACTATTTTCATAGATGAAAAAATATTGGCAATTCATATGATCCAATTCATTAAAAAATAACCTAGCAGAGCTCTCAACTAAAATGCAGTACAATAAATATTTGTTGAATATAACTGGGTAGAGTTGTACTGTCCAATACAATAGCCATTGGTTACTGAGCACTTGAAATGTGGATAATGTGACTGAAAAATTGAATTTTGAATGTTGCTTTATGGAAGACTAATAATCTATAGTTTTTGGAAATTAAGAAGTATGTTTATAACAATTTATGTGTTATCTGAATCTATTTTTCAATTGAATATTTTATGATGTCTAAATGCAGATCAAGCATTTCTAATGAAAATACAGTGTCTGAGTTGAGATGTACTGTAAGTGTAAAAGACAGACTAGATTTTGAAGACAAAGGGAAAAACATCACACTATCTCATAATTTTTATATTGATTACATGTTGACATGATATTTTTAAGTATTGGGTTAAAATAAAATATATTATTAAGACTAATTTTCCTATTTCTTTTTACTTTTTATAATATGGTTACTAGAAAATTATACAAGTGCTTCACATTATATTTCTAATGGGCAGCGTAGTATAGAAGAAGCTTGTGACATGATATGGAAAATAGTGTAGAGGATGTGAACATTAAACTTCAAGTAGATAGAGAAATAGAGAAGAAAACAATATGCATGAACTCATACAATCTAATCATTGTGTATGAAGGGTTGGGAGAGGATGAAGTGAAGACTAGTGACATGTCAGGAAGAACCTTTTGTCTACAATGTGGAGGAGCCAGCAGCAAAGGGCAGGTGCTGGAAGCCAGGAGGCTCCTAAGAACAGGACTAAACGTTGAGGAAGCTTGACCGAAGGTGAGAACGAGGACAGAGGTGAGAGCGCAGCTGAGAAGTAGGGACGGTGTAACACAAACGGGATTTGTACAAGAGAAGAGGATGAGAAATGGAAAACCAAGGATGCCACAGTTTCTAGCTTTGAGGCTAAAGAAAAGGGAAAGTCAACATGTGAGCTGCGGAATACAACAGGGGAGCACATATGGGGGAATTTAGTACTCAAAATGCCCGTGGGACCTCCAAAACTGTGCTGCTGAGAAGGCAGGTGGAAACACGGGTCTCCTGATAAGATGCAGAAATCACTGCTACAGACATAACAAGGGGAGACAGGCAATATGAGACATTTTTAAGAAAATATGTGCTGGCAGTGATTTCGTTGCTGAGGTGTGTCCAACTCTTTTGCGGCTCCATGGACTGTAGCCCACCAGACTCCTCTGTCCATGGGATTTCCAGGCAAGAATACTGGAGTAGGTTGCCATTTCCTTCTCTGGGAAATGCAATTTCCTGGCCCATGGATCAAATCTATGTCTCCTGCTTGGCAGGTGGTCTCCTAAACTGCTGGCAGTTTTTTTACTGCTGAGCCACCAGGGAATGTGTATGTGGAGAGAAGAATATAAAGGAAAAATGCCTGTGAAACACTAATGTTAATTTATTGTCTATTAGAACTTATAAATGTCTACTGTTATTGTACTTATAAAATAGTTTGAGGGGAATGAACCTGCTTAAATAGAATCTGTACCTCGAATTGAAAAAAACCTAATTATTACTTTACTTTTTATGACTATTATAGACATTAATAAATTTTAAAATGCCTTTGTAGTTCTTGGATGAATCTAGTGTAGGTTAAATAAATCTTTTCAGGAAACACTTTGATAATGACAGCATCTTTATTATAAAATGTACAAATCTAATTAACCTGTAATAGAATTATTTTTCTTTCTCTTTTATTTTTGAGGACTCTAGAATTTATTTTTAAGTTGAAAATTATAAAAATTTTCATATGCCTGACTTTAAACTCAATTTATTGAGTTTTACTGTCATTGGAATTATTTTACTCTCAAAAACATAATTTTTGCATAAAAACTTGTCAGTAAATATTTTTAAAAGAAATTATGTATCATGTCAACTGTCTATTTCTGGGATCTGAACAATTTATTATTTTTCTCACAATTAAAATAAAATTAGATATACAAACTACTGTGAATCCTTGCTTAGAATACATAGGGAAAGTGTATTGAAAATCTGGCAATTGTTTCATCTCATTTATTATTAAATGTTTTTTAATTTGAAATGTCATATAAAGTTACATTTTTTTTTTGTTATTAGAAAAATGTCCCAATTTTCTTAAATGTAACAAACTGCATTACAGACAGCTGTCAGATCATCTAGAAAAATAACTGACTAAATTTAGAATATGTCTTAACAAAAATTTCTTAATTTGTTAACTTTAAATTAGTAAAAACACACACACAAACACAACTTACATTCATGATTCCTTGGGAGCCTGAATTTTTTCAACAAGACCCTAATATCCAAAAGTAGAAAATCAAAATGAAACATTTATTTTTGACATAACCTCAAAAGGTATTATTAATTTTAGAATAGGAATGGCATTACAGAATTTACTTTGCTGAACACATTAGGTATAAATCTAAAATTCTCATCATTTTCTGTTACAAGACATTAAATTTATGTTTTAAAATAAATATGTGAAAAACATGATCCATGGAAACAAAAGGCATTTGCAATAAAGAGATTTGTCAGAGAGAGTTTCTTTATGACATAAGAGTAGTTCACAAAGAAAGATTAGTGAGGGAATCTAAGTATTCACAGCACTCCTTTTAAACTGCCCTGGAAGCTTCCTTGGAGTAGGAAATGGCAACCCACTCCAGTATTCTTGACCGGACAATCTCATGGACAGAGGAGCCTGGTGGGCTACAGTGCCTGGGCTCACAAATCAGACACAAATGAGTGACTAATACAGAAGCTTCCTACTCCTGGAAATGGAGGAATTTTCTAGATAATTCTTGTTTTCCTATACATATCACTTTTAATGTATGACAGAAAAATACTTTCAAATATTATCAACTAAAATGGAATATAACTTTTTAAAAAGTGGGAAGCATATTTTAAATTCTTACTTAAATATATTAAATATACATTAGTATATTAAATACTTGGATTATATTTCCACTAAATTTATGGTTAATATGCTGCAAAAAATGTTACATAAAAATCAGAACAGAATACCCTTGCCCAAAGGAAACTGGCATAAAATAAAAATCTATTTTATGTAAAATGATAAAACCAAATTGCAAGCTTTAAAAGGACTATAGATGGAAGGAATTTTTTTTTGTTTTTCATTTCTGGGATTGCCTACAAACAGGTTCTGACTCTAGACGAAAAATTCTAAATTTGACATAAGTAATCTAAAGTAGAATCTTGAAAATTCATAGTCAAATGCTTACTGAAAAGGACGTAATAAAATTTTAAAAAATCATAATGAACTATGTAATTATCATCACTGCTGTGAATCAAGGAGATTGTTTTATTGTTAGATTTCACCTTTGTACATAATAAAAGTCTAAACATTGATTTTTTTTTCTTATTAAAAACAATAACATTACAAACATGTAGAGGTGGTAGTATGCTTTTCAATTTAAATTTGGGGGTTTAAATAAAATACCCCAAACTATATGGACTATATTGACAAGCTATGGTCATTTTACCTTTATATTTTCTCAACACCAAATTTCTTTAATCTTACGGAACTCAAACTATGAGAAAGGAAAAATAAGTAATAAAACAAGATGTTTCTTTGTGGAAGATCTTCATTACAACATCACTTACCAGCATATGTGCTTACAAAGTTCCCCTCCTTTCAGAAATGTGGAACAATTACAAACATGAGGATTTCCTAGAGAAACCTTCAAAAGAAAAATGTATACTTAAAAAAAGCACCTCAAGTCAATTTTTAGATTATAGAGTAAAATTAAGTTAATAACTGGATTAACAGAGCTTTCAGGTCATAGTTTAGGTGACTCTAAAAGGCTAAATACAGTCTACTTGGGACATCTTAATTCTTGACATCAGTCTAATTCTCCACTTCCATATTCTTTGCCTTGCTCAACAAATTGTATTGTCAGCTAAGATTGTTTTTAAGAGTGCTATGTTTAGGCAAGTGAAAAGAACTCTAATTTTAAAAGCTTGAAAGAAAAATCTATAAAATATTAGCTGAAAGGAAATTCTACTTTGCAGTGTAGCTAAAGACTTGGAGTAATGGAGTACTTCCCGGGTTTTTTTGTGCATATATTTCAATTAGTGAGTGTATTTAATTTTACTTACTAAGTCTATACTGGCTTAAACTATTTATTAAATACCCTAAGTGTTGTAAAGTGGGAAAAGGACGTCTGTGATAAGCATAGGTTAGTAATCTGTACTCAGTATTTAAAATGCATCACATTAATTTAATAATTAATTATTAAAATAAATTAATTAAAAATAAAATAGCAAATTAAAATAAATAAATTTAATTTAATTTAATAACATTAAATTAAAAGATTCCAGGTCATCTTCTGGGAAGTAGAGCGGTGGCTGATTTTAGACTGATGAAAGAAGGATATGTGAAAATTAAATATCTGTAGTTTTCAGCAAAAGTGAAAAGAATTTTTATTCATCAAGACCTTTCCAAGGAATCGCCGTTTAAGCTACACTTTAAAAGTGTCTCGTTATAGCTTCCAAGAGACAAAACAGTAAAGAAAATCCAATTTTATTTATCCAGCAAATATATACGGCTTGTAAACCGACTGGACGATTTTCATTTCATCTGCGTTACAGAGCTAGTGATCCGAGAATTTACGTAAAAGCAAACCATATACTCAAATAAAATCTGTTATGTTTTCAAGCCCGAAGATCAAGGGCCAGCATCTTAGAAGCTGGATATGATTTGGAGCCTTAACCTCCAATAACGGAACTTTTCTAACAAATACTATTTTGCTCGGCAATGCACACGTCTTTAAAGCCGGGAACACTCGCGGGTGAGGTTCGGCAGCGAGTAGCCACATACAAGGTGGATCTGGGGGGACTGGGCGGGTCCGCCTGGCTGGAAGCCGAGGCGAGTTGGGGGCGGTAGTTACTCGGAAATCCCTGTTTTCCGGTTCCTCCTCTCTCAGCAGAAAGGCGGTGGGGCCCATCTCTCGCAGGAGGTAGATGCTGCTGCTCAGCGCTTGGTCTTGCTGCCAGCTGAGGCGGTCGATCAAGTGTCTTCGCCTCTCAGAGGCTTTACAGCCCCCGCGAAGCATCTTGCCCGGGGCAGGGCGAAGGCAGCAGTTCAGCCAGGCTGTCGGAGTCGCCAGCCGGTCTCCATGACAACCGCGTGCCTGTCGGTTGCTTGGTGACGGTATTTGGGCTCCCCGGTATCCCGGCGTGCCTTGCGCTGAGGTGTAGCTTTGCGAGATCACACCCGCCTCCACTCCTTCCAGAAGCAACGATCTTGACCGCGGAGTGTTTCTGATACCCAACGGAGGCGGTCGAAGATATCGCTGTCAAATCTCTCGCGTTCCTTCTGCTGGTTCCTCGCGGGCGGGGCTCGTGAATTCTGTGTTAGGACTGCCGCACAGCCCGGTTACAGTTAGGGCTCTGGATGCTAAAATTATCGTGTAATGATTCATCGTTTTTATCCGAAAGACGTTCCACAAACATTTCCCGATTGCTCACTAGGTGCATAATCAGAATTAATCGCTGGGGGAAGATCAATGATGTGGAACACAGCATTCTAACCTGGAAGCTAGGCTCTTTAAGTAGGGCTGTAAGTGTTGGTGTTGTGCTCAGCATGTTTATATTTTGTGTTTGGATAGGGATGGGTGTTGGGTATGTGTGCAGAATCCATTGCCTCTATGCCCTCTAAACTTACAAATAACTATTTAAGGGATAAGGTATGTAATGTTCACCGGATAGTTCAGATTGTCTATGAGCTTTGTTGCTACGTTCAGGAGGATAGCAATAGTAAAATATGAGTCAGGTAAAGAAGCCATGTTACTGGAATCTGTCTTTAAAAGTGAAATCCGGAAATGACCAGTTGTGGCCCAGTAACATAAAGATGAGGGATATTTGTCCTATTTTATCATGGAAAGAACTCACAACTCGGTATGTGGAGAGCAGGAGAAGAAAATGGTCAAAGGCTCTGATATGAAAGATGATAGAAATGGCAGCTTTCACATGTGAGACAACTGAATAAACAGCATCCAATCCTAGGTCTAAGATTTTAACTTAATTTTATCGCTACTCTCCTATTCTGACTAAAAACAACTAGCATACATGCTACCATACTCCCAACTTTACCATCAATTTAATGGTGCTAGATGTTAAAGTATTATAGTAATACATTAAGAAAAAACTCATATCCAAATCAAAGAAATTATAAATTGAATTTGTAATTTATTTATTAATACTTATAATTAAAAGGACTCAAAATAAAAGACAATCTGCACTTTACGATGAGTAAGGTTTCAGAGTGAAGGCACTTTATTCAATCACCATTTCTCTCCTCTCTCCATGTACATATATGTCTTCATATAGATATTACATATATATATTATGTATATAGCTATTTAAGAATTACTCTGAAGAAACTTAAAAAAATAGCAAATAATTGTTAAAATTATTTTGTAAATAAGTAAAATTATTTTATTATCATAATCAGGTAATAATACTCATTACATGTGTAAGTGATACACAACATTCTCAGAAGATTGTGCCTTTAAGATACAACTGTCATGTCAACTGAATATAGGTCCATAAATTCTATTGGGGGAGATGATGAAAGTAACAGTATTCACACTTTTACTGAAATTAAAAAGGGAAAGCACAGATTGCTAAACAGAACTTTAGCTATAAGACATTTGTTTTTGTATCTGTCAGTTAAGACATCAATAACATTTTTATAGCCAGGTTGCTCTCCCATATGTTTGCTTCATCTCTTAAGAGTATTTTACAGGGGTAATATTTTGCAAATATTAAATAAGGGAATTGTTCCCCTCCAAATTACATTTTGAAGCATATTGCCCAGGAAAGAGGGAAGTGGTTAGTGCTAGAAAGTCACTGATAAGTCATTTGAATTACATGAACTAAGTTTTAGGCTCTTTAGCAATACAATTTGATTATAAAAGATAATTAAAAACTTATTATAATTTAGGATTAAGATATAAAAAAACTGGGCCTAGAGTATTAGGCCTGGGAACTGTATAAAAGAGAATGCCTTGAGTGGGTAGGAAGAAGAATAACAGAAGTCAGTGGAAAGTCAGCTACCAGTCTCAACAGGGTGTGTATGTTGGGGTAAGTATGTGGAGTAGGTGGAGGGATGGATTGAAACAATGAGCTGGGTTTATGAAGACTAAGAACACATGTGTGTGTGTGTGTGTGTAGTATGCTTACTTCTGGATTAATATTAGGGAGGTACAGGCTAGTAGGAAAGTTAGGCTCCTGGCTTAGGGCCCTAACACATGATAAGCAATATGCAGAGGTGCCAGTGGAAGACAGGTAAATGAACTGGATGCAATGCCTTGATTCTCAAGGGGGTGAAGATATACAATGAACATAGGAATATGTGTTTACAAAATAAAGACAATATTATTGAATGCAGGAATCAATGACTTCAAGATTTGAAGAAAACAGAACCGAGAACTCTTGTGGGAAGCACCACATGATACCTTCTATTAAATCAATAGGTCCAACACAACTCAGTGGTTCCCAACAGGTAATCAACACACTGCAGAAATGACCAGCAAGAGTCCTGGAGACACTGTATGGATTCAAGGTCTCCATCTTTTGTCATCAGACACAAGGTCATATAAGCTTCACTTTCCTCAACTCATATAATTTGTGGAGAGAAATAGGAGATGGGTAGAAAACTGAATTGCTAAGCGTTTTACCCTTAATAGTGACCAAGGTACTTTAACATTCCTCCTAGTGGACTAAACATAAGTCAGATTTCTTCCAGACGTTGGGTCCTTTACCTCCCTTAGAACATTTACTTTAGAAAACGTTCAGTTGTAAATTTTTTCACTGCCTTTTGATATACAGATTTTCTCACAGTTTTACAACCTAGTACTATTTTTCTCAAGAACCTGCTAGCCATCCCTTTGAAATAGAATCAAGAAAGATATTGCTCCTATTCAGCAAAGTGGAGCTGAACTTTGATAATAAATGGCCTAATCATAAATGGCCTAATCACATTAACCAATCTCATCTGAAGTATCTCTGGTACTTTCCTTCTATCTCACCAAAGTCCCACCTTTGTTATAGTATAGTTTAGGTCAGATTCTCTCCCTTATCTGTTTTGAAAAGACTAGTTTGCCTGTTTACTCTACCAGTGCAATTTTTCTTTGGTGATAGATACCATTTATCTAAAAAACTTTATTAAAAAAGACTAAATGAGTTTACTAAGTCTCTCTCCCTTCTCCAACCACAATCCAGTGACTAGGGGAATAGTGGCTAGCAAAGATGGTCGCATCATTTATAGAGAAAACATACCTTGATATTTTGCACATCCAACTCTAAAATAAATAAATTTGCAACCAACTATGAGTGGGATTCATACTTTTAGTTTAAGGTAATGAAATCCTTTTCAGTCTGAAAAGATTATGAAATTAATAAAAAATTTAAAAGATTTTCATTTATGACATTAAAGCCAACCAGAGAGGGTGAACAGATATGGAACAACAGGCTGGTTCAAAATTGGGAAAGGAATACATCAAGGATATATATTGTCACCCTACTTATTTAACTTATATGCAGAGTACATGATGCAAAATGCTGGGCTGGATGAAGCAGAAGCTGAAATCAAGACTGCTGGAAGAAATACCAACAACCTCAGATATATAGATGATACCACTCTAATGGCAGAAAGCAAAGAGGAGCTAAAAACCTCTTGATGAAGGTGAAAGAGGAGAGTAAAAAAGCTGGCTTAAAACTCAACTTTCCAAATCTAAGATAATGGATCTGGTCCCATCACTTCATGGCAAATAGATGGAGAAACAATGGAAACAGAGAAACTTTATTTTCTTGGGCTCCAGAATCACTGTGGATGGTGACTGCAGCCATGAAATTAAAAGATGTTTGCTCCTTGGAAGAAAAGCTATGACCAACCTAGACAGCATATTAAAAACAAAGATATCACTTTGCTGACAAAGGTCCATGTAGTCAAAGCTATGGTTTTTCTGGCAGTCATGTATGGATGTGAGAGGTGGACCATAAAGAAGACTGGGTGCTGAAGAACTGATGATTTCAAACTCTGGTGCTGGAGAAGACTCTTGAGAGTCCCTTGGACAGAAAAGAAAGTCAATCCTAAAGGAAATCAACTCTGAATAGTCACTGTTAGGACTGATACTGAAGCTGAAGTTCCAATGCTTTGGCCACATGATGTGAAGAATAGACTCATTGGGAAAGACCCTGATGCTGGGAAAGATAGAGGGCAGGAGGAGAAGATGATGACAGAGGATGAGATGGTTGGATGGCATCACTGACTCAGTGGACATGAGTTTAACTCAGTGGACACTGGGAGATGGTGAAGGACAGGGAAGCCTGGGTTGCTACTGTCCATGGAGTCACAGAGTCAGACATGACTTAACATCTCAACAAGAACAAGACAGGGATGAGATAGGCAGAATTCTAAGAATGACCCCAATGACCTTTGCCCTTGCATAATTCCCTCTCTTTTGAATATGTCATATTACATGGCAAAAGAGATTTTGCATGTATAATTAAGGTTACTAATCAGTTGATCAAGTTAATAAAAAGGAGATAATTTCGGTTATTCTAATCTAATCACACAAGTCCTTTTAAAGCAGAGTTTTCTTTGGCTAGTGGCAGGAGAGGATAGAATTGAAAGATGATTCTGTTACTGATCTTGAAGATGAAGGGGCCCATGTGATAAGGATGGGGTGGAGACAGCTCTAGAAAAATCAACAGCCTCTGACTGATAGCCAGAAAAGAAATGGGGACCTCGGATCTATAGCAACAAGAAACTGGATTTTGCCAACAATGTTAATGAGGTTGAAATCAGATTCTTCCCCAGAGCTTCCAGGTAAGACCACAGCCTATCTGATAACTTGATTTTGGCAGTAATATCCTAAGTAGAGAACCTAGCCAGGCCTGCCTTGACTTCTGATTTACAGACCTGTAAACTAACAAATGGGTGTTGTTTTGAGCCACTGAGTTTGTGGTAATTTTTTTACATAGCAATAGAAAATGAATTGGTAAATTTCAAAAACTACTAGGACATATATCGATGAAAAGTGCTAACTGGGGAAAGGGGGATTAAGTGAAGGTATAGGCCTTAAGTAACTGGTATAGGCCAGTTTACTCCCTGTTATCTGCCACCATTGGGTTGGACTACAGAATCACTGATTCTAAGCATAAATAATTTTATCATAGCATTTAAGTTAGCTTACAGAATGTTTAGAAACGTTACAGAATCAAAATTTGATCCCACACTAAAGTGAGAACCTCAGGAAAGCTGTTCACTCCATGAGATTTTTCCAGTGAAAATCCCTCCCAGTCACTCTAGAAGCTAAGGATTAGATATTAGTACCCCCATTATTATTGCTACAGAAAAACTAAAGGACTTTTAAACTGTGATTGCTAGGTGGGTTGTGTCGTCTCAAAAACTTCACGTCTGTCTTTCAAGTCTTGGCAGAAGCTAGTCATGCTGGAGGTGAAAAAGAAAAAAAAAAATGTCTCAGAAATACAAAAAGGGGATATTACCAAACTGGAGAGCTACCAAAATGGGTAAAAGGAAAGAGATTAAAATGGTTTAGCTAGTCAAAAGGGGCAATCAGAGAATAAGAAAGAGCTTTTGTTTTAAAAATGACTGCTAAAAATTCAATAGAATTTTTGAAAGATGAAGTCAATGATCCAGAATATAAAGAAGAAAGGAAGCAACTGATAAATATTAAAAAGAAAGAAGGTCAAGATGGATAAATTCAGACTACTAAGATTTCCAAAGGGAAGAATGAAAGTGAGGAAATTATCAATGATATAAAAAATATAATAAAAGATATTTCCTAAAACAAAGCAGGATAATTTATCTTCAAGTGGAAAAAGCTTATCAAGTGCTGAGTCAGATGAGTGAATGACCTAGATACGTGGTTAATCAATTTCAGAACATTGGAGAGAATGAGAAAAATCTGTTCACATAATGGGAAAAATAGGTTCAAAGAGGCAAACATTAGATAAGCATCACATTTGTCATTTACATCAGTTCAGTTCAGTCACTCAGTCGTGTCTGACTCTTTGTGACCCTATGAATCTCAGCACGCCAGGCTACCCTGTCCATCACCAACTCCCGGAGTTTACTCAAACTCATGTCCTTCGAGTCAGTTATGCCATTCAGCCATCTCATCCTCTGTCGTCCCCTTCTCCTCCTGCCCCCAATCCCTCCCAGCATCAGGGTCTTTTCCAATGAGTCAACTCTTCTCATCAGGTGGCCAAAGCATTGGAGTTTCAGCTTCAGCATTAGTCCTTGCAATGGACACCCAGGACTGATCTCCTTTAGGATGGCCTGGTTGGATCTCCTTGAAGTCCAAGGGACTCTGAAGAGTCTTCTCCAACACCACAGTTCAAAAGCATCAATTCTTCAGCGCTCAGTTTTCTTCACAGTCCAACTCTCACATCCATACATGACCACTGGAAAAACCATAGCCTTGACTAGATGGACCTTTGCTGACAAAGTAATGTCTCTGCTTTTTGATATGCTATCTAGGTTGGTCATAACTTTTCTACCAAGGAGTAAGTGTCTTCTAATTTCATGGCTGCAATCACCATCTGCAGTGATTTTGGAGTCCAAAAAAAAAAAAAAAAAAAAAGTCTGACACTGTTTCCACTGTTTCCCCATCTATTTCCCATGAAGTGATGGGACCAGATGCCACTATCTTACTTTTCTGAATGTTGAGCTTTAAGCCAACTTTTTCACTCTCCTCTTTCACTTTCATCAACAGGCTCTTTAGTTCTTCTTTACTTTCTGCCATGAGGGTGGTGTCTTCTGCATATCTGAGGTTATTGATATTTCTGTGGGCAATCTTGATTCCAGCTTGTGCTTCTTCCAGCCCAACATTTCTCATGATGTACTCTGGCTATAAGTTAAATAAGCAGGGTGACAACATACAGCCTTGACGTACTCCTTTTCCTATTTGGAACCAGTCTGTTGTCCCATGTCTAGTTCTAACTGTTGCTCCCTGACCTGCATATAGGTTTCTCAAGAGTCAGGTGATGCTAAAAGACAGAACTTCTGAAAGAAATGTTACCAACACTAGAATTTTTTATCTAGCTACATTAGCAAAGTAATGTAAAGACACATAGGATTTAGAAAGCTTATCTCTTATGCATAATTAATGGATAAGGCACTAGAAGATACATACCAGAGAAAGCAGGGCTGCTTAAATTTGTATTTATGTATTATTATTATTTTTTTGCTTAAATGGTTTTATTAATCAACACCTGTCCTTTTATGTCCAGCTTATTGTGTGATTTGCCAGTTATTTGGGACAACAAATTCTCTTGCTTGAATTAGCTTGAGTGAGTCTCTGCTTTTTTGTTAGAGATGAAGTAACTTTTTTAATAACTAAAATGAGGCTCTTTAATAGTTTTGTGTTTGTGGGGATGTAGAAGAAAGAATGGATCTCAGGCATAGAATCAAAATGCCTTTGATACCAGAGATAAATGGTATCTAGGAAGAGGGAAGAGTCAAAAATGAGTCTCAAACCCTTGTGACACGTAACACAGAAGAAAGACTAGAGTTGGGCAGAAAGATCTTGAGTCCGAAATTAAACATGTCAATTACAGGTTGAGAGTGCAGTGCTTGTGAGATGTTTGATGAACATGCATATTAAAGAGTTGGATACATTAGTTTGGACTCATCTTAACGCAGTATTCTCTCACCCCACAGAAATAAGGCTTAATAGTCATGAAAATTTTTGATATTGAATTATTTATAACAGGATTTTGACAATGATTTGATTGGCAAATTGACTTAATAAGAGTACATCAAACTAATACAGCAACATGCCATTATTACTTAAACTTTCACTGTTTTAAAACAATTATATTATTTTAATACTCTTGAGAAACCTGTATGCAAGTCAGGAAGCAACAGTTAGAACTGGACATGGAACAACAGACTGGTTCCAAATAGGAAAAGGAGTACGTCAAGGCTGTATATTTTCACCCTGCTTATTTAACTTACATGCAGAGTACATTATGAGAAACTCTGGGCTGGAGGAAGCACAGACTGGAATCAAGAATGTTGGGAGAAATATCAGTAACCTCAGATATGTAGACAACACCACCCTCATGGCAGAAAGTGAAGAAGAACTAAAGAGCCTCTTGATGAAAGTGAAAGAGGAGAGTGAAAAAGTTGGCTTAAAGCTCAACATTCAGAAAAGTAAGATAGTGGCATCTGGTCCCATCACTTCATGGGAAATAGATGGGGAAACAGTGGAAACAGTGCCAGACTTTTTTTTTTCCTTTGGACTCCAAAATCACTGCAGATGGTGATTGCAACCATGAAATTAAAAGACGCTTAATCCTTGGAAGAAAAGTTATGACCAATCTAGATAGCATATTGAAAATCAGAGACATTACTTTGTCAGCAGAGGTCCATCTAGTCAAGGCTATGGTTTTTCCAGTAGTCATGTATGGATATAAGTATTAGACTATAAAGACTATAAAGAAAGCTGAGTGCAGAAGAATTGATGCTTTTGAACTGTGGTGTTGGAGAAGACTCTTGAGAGTCCCTTGGACTGCAAGGAGATCCAACCAATCCATCCTAAAGGAAATCAGTCCTGAATATTCATTGGAAAGACTGATGCTGAAGCTGAAATTCCAACGCTTTGGCCACCTGATGCGAAGAGCTGACTTATTTGGAAAGACCCTGATGCTGGGAAAGATTGAGGGCAGGAGGAGAAGGGGACAACAGAGAATGAGATGGTTGGATGGCATCACCGTCTCAATGGACATGGGTTTGGGTGGCCTCAGGGAGTTGGTGATGGACAGGGAGCCTGGTATGCTGTGGTTCATGGGGTTGCAAAGAGTTAGACACGACTGAGCGACTGAACTGAACTGAACTGAATACTATTTGGCTTTCTACTTTGAGTACAGAACTGTAATTCATAAAACTTGAATATTTTATTCATTTGATAGTATATATTTCTTACTGTAAGTCAATAAATCATAATCCTTTTAAATACAGAAGTCCTTTGTGAATTTTTTTGGGTTAGTATTAGCTAGTTGCCAAAGGACTGAGCAATTCTAAGCCACCAATAAAATTAAGTTTCTGGAGACACAAACTTGAGGAACCAGTCATGAGCTTATGATGTCTGCAAGGTGATTTATTAACAGGTGTGGATATGGACAGCTGGACACTGTAGATACCACCTTTAGTTTGGCCTCACTCAAATATTTATAAACTGATATCTGAGTATATTTTGGCTTTTCTTCTCAGCACCCCAAGTGGTTAAAAAAATCATTAGCTGAAGAGAATGCAAGGTTGCTGCTTGGTAAATGAAACATATGATTCTAATTAAGCTACCTTCCAAAACTCCAGTGAAGTTATAGCCTAGGAATGTTTTAAAAGGAATGAACCCACAAGTACAAAAGGATGACAGTGGACACAAGAGCAACATAATTCTGGAAAATGGTAGGTGTCATAACAAACTGGTGAGAGATGTATACTGAACCTCTGTTGCAAAAGGTGAGGACCAGTCTAGTTTACTTTGAAGAATTCCAAAAGAGCCTAAGGATAAATGAGATCAAGTACCTCTGGCAGTTGGAAGGTACAGTGAAATGATGTTCTAAAATACAGAAAATTGATTAAAAGCTTCTTAGGAAGAAGTGATATCCCTAGGTCCCTTTCCTCATACTGAACAATTAGACTACTTCCTCCACTCAGGTAAATAGGCAGAGATTTATTTTCTGCATGAGGTAAAAACAGAAGGGCTCTTCATTGGGAGAACCCAAGAATAATCAAATTGATAGTATTGTACTGAAAACAGGGATATTAAGTAAAATATATGTATTAGAGGCTGAATTTCAGCCCCTTACTCTAACCACAACTCAATCACTGTTGTTGGACATTTACATTACAAAAGAAGGAAGGAAGAGTCTTGAAAATCTTCCCCCAAATGAAAGACCTAAACATAGACAACAGGGCCGCCCCATTGATGATGACACAGCCTGGCCAGATCACTTGAAGTACTCATTACAGCCAGCAAATTCCACCTGCATGCTCAGCATTTCAGGAGTCTTCTCCAGCACCACAGTAAGCATCAGTTCTTCAGGGCTCAGCCTTCTTTATGGCCAAACTCTCATATCCATACATGACTACTGGAAAGACCATAACTTTGACTATATGGACCTTTGACGGCAAAGTGATGGCTCTGCTTTTTAATACACTGTCTAGGTTTCAGAGTTGGTTTTCTTTAGGATTGACTGGTTTGATCTCTTTGCCTTCCAAGGGACTCTCTAGAGTCTTCTCCATCATCACAGTTTGAAAGCATCAGTTCTTTGGTGCTCAACCTTTTTTATGGTCCAACTCTCACATCTGTACACAACTACTGGAAAAACCATTGCTTTGACAAAGTGATGTCTCTGCTTTTTAACACGTTGTTTAGGTTTTTTGTAGCTTTACTTCCAAGAGCAAGAATCTTTTAATTTCATGGCTGCAGTCACCATCCTCAGTGATTTTGGAGCCCAAGAAAATAAAGTGTATCTCTGTTTCCATTTTTTCTATTTGCCATAAAGTGGTGGGACTGGATGCCATGATTTTTGTTTTTTGAATGTTGAGTTTTAAGCCAGCTTTTTCACTCTCCTCGCTCACCTTCATCAACAGGCTCTTTAGTTCCTCTTTGTTTTCTGCTATAGGGTGGTGTCATCTGCATATCTGAAGTTGTTGATATTTCTCCCTGCAAACTTGATTCCTGCTTGTGCTTGATCCAGCCCAGCATTTTGCATGATGTACTCTGCATATAAATTAAATAAACAGGTTGACAATACACAAAGGAGTGATGTACTCCTTTCCCAATTTTGAACCATTCCATGGATCCATGTCTGGTTCTAACTGTTGCCTCTTGACCTGCATATATTTTTTTACAGGAGGCATGTAAGGTGGTTGGGTATTCCTGTCTTTCTAAGGATTTTCCACAGTTTGTTCTGATCCACATAGTCAAAGGCTTTAGCATAGTCAGTGAAGCAGAAGTAGATGTTTTCTGGAAGTCTTTTACCTTTTCTATAATACGATAGATGTTGGCAATTTGATTTCTGGTTCCTCTGCCTTTTCTAAATCCTGCTTGTACATCTGGAAGTTCTCAGTCCACATACTGTTGAAGCCTAGCTTGAAGGATTTTGAGCATTGCCTTGCTAGCATCTAAAATTAGTACAGTTGTGTGGTAGTCTGCACATTCTTTGGCATTGCCTTTCTTTGAGATTGAAATGAAAACTGACCTTTTCCAGTCCTCTGGCCACTGCTGAGTTTTCCATATTTGCTGACATATTGAGTGCAGCACGTTTATAGCATCATCTTTTAGGATATAAAATAACTTGGCTGGAAATACATCACCTCCATTAGCTTTGTTTGAAGTGATGCTTCCTAAGGCCCACTTGACTTCGCATTCCAGAATGTCTGAGTGATCACACCATTGTGATCATCTGGTTCATGAAGATCATTTTTGTGTAGTTCTTCTGTGTATTCTTGCCACCTTTTCTTAATATCTTCTGCTTCTCTTAGGTCCAAAGAGTTTCTGTCCCTTATTGTGCCTATATTTGCATGAAATGTTCCCTTGGTATCTCTAATTTTCTTGAAGAGTCTTTCCCATTCTACTGTTTTCCTCTATTTCTTTGCATTGGTCACTTAGGAAGTCTTTCTTATCTGTCCTTGCTAGTCTTTGGAACTCTGCATTCAGATGGGTTTATTTTTCCTTTTCTCCTTTGCTTTTAGCTTCTCTTCTTTTCTCAGCTATTTGTAAGGCCTCCTCAGACAACCATTTTGCCTTTTTGCATTTCTTTTACTTGGGGGTGGTTTTGGTCACCACCTCCTGTACAATGTTATGAACCTCTGTCCGTAGTTCTTCAGGGATTCTATCTGCTAGGTCTAATCCCTTGAATCTGTTTGTCACTTTCACTGTATAGTCATAAGGGGTTTGATTTAGGTCATATCCGAATGACCTAATGTTTTCCACACTTTCTTCAATTTAAGTCTGAATTTGGCAATAAGGAGTTCATGACCTGAGCCACAGTCACCTCCCGGTCTTGTTTTTGCTGACTGCATAGAGCTTCTCCATCTTTGGCTGCAAAGAATATGATCAATTTGATATTGGTATTGACCATCTGGTGATGTCCATGTGTAGAGTCTTCTCTTGTGTTGTTGGAAGAGGGTGTTTGCTATGACCAGTACATTCTCTTGGCAAAAATATGTTAGTCTTTGCCCTGCTTCATTTTGTACTCCAAGACAAAATTTGCCTGTTACTCCAGATATCTCTTGACTTTCTACTTTTTCATTTCATTCCCCTATGATGAAAAAAAGATCTTTTTTTGGTTTTAGTTCTAGAGTGTCTTGTAGGTCTTCATAGAATCATTCAGCTCTTTGGCATTTGTGGTTGGGGCACAGACTTGGATTACTATGATACTGAATGGTTTGCATTGTAAATAAACCAAGATCATTCTGTTGTTTTTGAGATTACATCCAAGTACTGCATTTTGGACTCTTTTTGATTATGAGGGCTACTCCATTTCTTTAAGGATTTGGTGAGTTATTATTATTTGAGATCCAGTAGCATCTGCTTTTAGTTCCTGTCAAGTAATTTCTTACTGAATTGGCACCAAAGGCCATATTGTCTTTTGGCATATATTTATATGTTTATTGGATGTTTGTGTGTGTGTGCTATTTACTCCATAAAGTGTGAAAAACTTAAAAACAGGTTTCTTGGCAGCCCTGGACTCCTGCTTTTATTCCACTAGGTGTCACTTTAGCACCATGAATCTGAATGTTTCTGGGTGAACAATTATTAAATCTCTCCTTGTTCATAATCACATTTTTTTTTTTATCCTTACCAGAATGATGATATGAAATGTATATTTAATAAAGTAGTCAGTTTGTATGTATAATAATTATTGTCTACCCAAATGTCCGTTTTTGTTTCACCAATTAGAATTAATGTCAGCTGTTGGGGTGGCAGTCTACATCAAGGGAATGGAAAAAGAAAGCAATCACACATAGGAATGACAGTAATGAGTACATTTCCTGCATCAGTATTTTGGGTTTTCAGTTAGGGATGTGTTCCTTTAACAGTTTCGCTATTTGGCCTATAGCAAAGATCCAAAGTATAACATTTTCCCCTTCTGTTATTTAATTTATAAATACAATTTAAAGAATATGAGCAATAATTGAATAGCTTAGTGTCATGCTGACTGGTTTACTTTCTTGTTAAGAGGACAAGTTGGGTAATTCACCACTTAGATATTTTCAGCTTATTTTTTTCCCCATGACTACTCAATGTAGCATCTCTGATTTTGGCTTTATGTCAACCTGACCTTAATTCATCTGAATGTCAGCTTCATCTTACATTAAATAGTGAAGACATGTCTTAGGTCATATCTTCAAAGGACAGAAAGAGTTTTATATTTGTGAAAATTATTTTGTATTGAGTTCTGTTTTCCTTAGCATGCAAGAACTTTGTCATTTTGCTTAATACAGCTGTTGCTACATTTTTAAGGAAAGAAATGACATACTGAATTATGTTTCAAATTCAGTACATAAAAAAGCATCAAAGCACACCACTTTGGGCAACTGTATTTAATGTGGTCAATACTGTAATGAATTTTCAGCAATAGAGGGCGAGGAGTCCCTGTGACAATGTATTCTGATTTTAATAAATATCATAAATCTTATTAATTAATTTTGGATTATAATCTTGTCATTTTTCTTTGAAAATTTTCCTCAGAATTCACAGGAATTTCCACATCTTCATGCTAGTCTTTCATAGTAAAAGGTTTATTTTCAGTGTTAATTTACTTACAATATTAATCAAATTGCATAATAAAAGCCAATATCAAACAATATAAACTATAGAAATTTTAGGATATTAAATTATTCCATACTGCAGGGAAGGAATATAAAGAAATTGATACCTCTAAAGGCAAAACAACCTTTTAGAAACTTAAGTTGAATAAAATTTATGATACAACTCTAAAATGGAGGGTATATATACACACTTATATATGGATATATATATATATATAGACACACACATACACATGTCTAGAAGTACAAGGAACATGTCTATCTTTTCCTTCTGCTAATTATGATTAGAACAGTACCTGCAACATAATGGGTGTGTAATAAATACATGTTAAAGGATAAATTAGTAGACATGAATAGACATAACACATGTGTAAGAAATTTGATCAATAAAGTGTGGTCACATATGGAAGCAGAAGATTGAGAAATTGAGAAAGACCAATGGGGATTTTCTAATTTAGAAGACTTTACAGTGGCATTCATTAAAATTTGAGACTCCAGAAAGAGAATCTTTCTTTGGCAGGAAAGATTTTGAGTTGGTTTTGCCATTTTGAGGCAATCATACTGTTTATAGTGTGACTGAGGAATATTTGAAAAGTGAGAAAGTGTAGATACTGAATATGTACTGCAGACTACATTCTGATGTAATATGGATATTCCAAGAAAGGGAGAAAGAGAACATGGCATTCAGTGTTGTTAAAGCCAGCTGACCTAAGAGTGGAATTTAATGGGACAGTGGACCAGCAATCTTTGAATTGAGATACATGTACTTCTTGAACTCTGCAAAGACTTTACAAAGTACATGGGCTTAGAATAATTTTAAGAGATTCAATGTCCTTATCCTCAACTCGCATATCCACTCTTTCTTAATATTAATAAGCCTGAGAACTTGAATTAAGACATCATGCTTTGCTTTCCTTTTTCACCTCTTTATGCAATCATACATCTCTCACTTTAGAAAACAAAATCATATCTTAGATCCAATCTGGTGTTAATCACCCCAGGGTGTGAAAATGACTGGGACTCCAAATAAAAGGAAAATTTGAACTGATGGTAAGAAAACGAATGTCCCTAAGGACTCAGAAACAAAGCTTTTTGAACATTAAAACATTTTTAATTTCCACTTTCAAAACAATTAAAGGAGCTAATAGATCACTGAAATATACTTTTTGATGATAAACCACTGTGATATTTGGCAAATAACTTGAAAGCAGTTCAACAGTTGAGCTATATTGCTAATACCAAAATTTTCATTCCCATCTGTCTCATTCCATGTTCTTATGTACTTATGTAAACAATTTTGCTCAGTGTTTATAAAAACAATAAAATAGGCCTTAAGTCCACATTTAACTGCCTTCTACATAAGTGATATTTTCATTGTTACAAAAACTAATTAAAAAACACCAAAATGATGAAAAAGAACTTTATAAAAAGAATTTTGTGACCCCATGGACTGTAGCCCACCAGGCTCTTCTGTCCATGGAATTCTCCAGGCAGGAATACTGGAGTGGGTTTCCATTTCCTTCTCCAGGGGATCTTCCCGACCCAAGGATCAAACCTGGGTCTCCTGCACTGCAGACAGATTCTTTACTATCTTAGCCACCAGGGAAGCCCCAATTAAAAAACAACAAAATAATGAAAACTCGGGAACATACAGAGGAACGTGTTGAAGAGAAGAGAAGAGCACTGGCGGTGAGGGTTGAAGAAGCACTGAGTGGAGCAGGAATGAGATCATAAGAAAGGAGAAGTTAGTAAGGGGCTTGAATTTTGTGCCGGGCTTATTAATAGCTGTAGAGTGAGATGAATGCCTCCAGGTTTGAAGGTTCCAAGTAGATGTAGATGGAAGTTTTAGGTGATGTCAGCTGTCCAATGAGGTCAACTATCTGTGACTTTAGCTTTTCCTCAGGATTCATGACCTTTAGAAAGGTATTCAAGACAAAAATGACTGTGATTGGGTGACTCCTGAGGAGAACCCTCCCATCGGGTGGTATGACGAGATGCCAAGAAAAGTCACCTCTTATGGAATAAGACCTTGACCGTTTTCCTCAATACAGTATTCTCAATACTTAGACCCCTGCTTGGCCTAGGGTGCTGAAGTCTTTTCTGCTGAATGAGTTGGGAGTGACTGAACGTATCCAAGACATAGGGAGTTGGACACGACTGAAGCGACTAAGCACGCACGCACAGGCAAGCAAGACTCCGGAGTCTGAACTCAGTGGAACTAATTTGAATTGCCAATCTGCAATAATGCCTACTTGAATTTATGTACTATTTGTTCACTCCATATAGAATGGAACAAAAATAGTTTCCAGTTATATACTTTTGCTTATATAATCCATTTTGAAAATTCTCTTGTAAATAAATCTTCTATCTCTTTCATTACCTGAAATAAAGGATAGTGATGTCACAAAATATCAGGAAAAAGTATAATTCAAATGATAATGTCATTAAATTACATTCTAATATATCATAATTGAAGCATTTGTTTATGGAATCATGTGTTAAGGAGTATTTATAAGTTTGGATTCTGGCAGATAAGTAATAGCCTAAAACTGCTAATCAGATTTGGTGTCATGGAGTTAAAAATGTCGTGGATTTAGCTTTTAATAAGTCAGAATGATTACATAAAATGAGAATCTTCAGATGATATTTTTGGGAACATGGGGATGACTTTGAAGTTAAGAACTATTTTTAGATTAAAAGTCCTGGAATTTTCTGTCAATTTAAATGACTGTAATTTCTAGCTATTTTAATTAAAGAGTTATTTAATTGCAAACTATATAAACCAAACTTTAATTAGTTTTAACAAAAGTGGGAAATTATTGGCTCAGAAAAGTCATAAGCCCAGAATGCATGTAGCTTTAGCACAGCTGGAGGCAGAAACTTAAATAATATCAAGACTTCCCTCTTCTCTCAGCTTTGTTTTCTTTTGTGCCGCACTTATTTCTAGGCAGATTTTCTCCACTTAGTGAGAGAATCTCAAGAATCCAAGCTTGCTTGGTATTCAATGCCTTTAAATTCTGAAGGAGATGAATCTTTTTGATGAAACTGGGAAATACGGCATCTAGCTGGGTAATGATATGTTCAGGGGGCCTCTTCTACTAAATGAAATAAGGTCAGAGTGTATCATGGGAAAAGTAGTTGACTTTGTAACATTTCTTTTAAGTTTTAGATGTACAGACTTAAATAGAGTAAATTAAAAAAACTACTTTTACTATGGAAACCATTGCTAAAATATGCCTTTATTTACATGGGAAAAGAGAAAAGGGGATTTATGCTTCTATATTAAAAGTTGTAGTGTAGGGATTCAGTACATTTTAAAGTCCTTCACAAATAGTGGTCCTCCTGAAGCGTGTTTTAATTTCTGATATTATTATGTATATTTTAGACATAATAATTACACATATTTTTCATTAAAATGGATACTGATAATCTCAAAAGGATTATAAATATTTTGTTTTTGAACTAATTTTTACATCATTAGCCAGTATATCTACATTTTTAGAAAGCATGGAGTTTACTCTCTTGCTTCTGTAAAGAATAAAATTGTTGTAATATTTACCGTAAAGGAGTAGATTACAATTCAAATCAAATGGAATTGCAAGATTTTATCACTTTCTCATGCTAAAAACTTACTGAACTGGAAAAAAGTAAGATGCCTGGCTTGGATTTCATCCAGGAAGACATCTGTTTGCCTGGAACTAATAATAGTACAGACCTAATGATGTGCCAAACAAGTTATTTTAATAGAAATGGTTTGCTTTGAGAGGTTAACTCTGGTTACTCAGCAGAACTGCTCTGTTTATGAGGGTATTATGCTTGAATCTTCAACTAACAAGCTTGAGAAATTTGGGGGGAGCTGCTGCACATTTTAAAGCTAATACAACAGAGTACTTTTGACCCCTAAGTGACCTCTCAAATTAACCACATTAAGATAATTGGTGGAAGATAGTAGTAAATCACCATTCACATTTTAGAGCAGATATTAGAGACCATCCATTGTTTCAAATGACACAAATATTCATTCAAATGCCTATCAACCATTTCACAAAATTTACTCAAAATAAAAATTTTACTTAGTTCATTTTGCTTCCACAGTTTCTCATTCTTAATTTTCCTCTAAATTATCATAATATTTGGATAAAATGAAGAATATTCAAATATTTGATTGGCCTATGTGATTTTTAAATAGCTAGATTTTTAAAATCATACAAATAATTGAATTTCTCAGATTTTATTCAAACTTGCTATTGTGTATACTTAGTATGTTAGTAACTTCATAAAAAATACTGCCATATGAATCAAATCAAGAGGAATCATGCTGCAGAGAAAGTCATTTATAAGTCTTTTAGGCCTGTTGCCTAGATTTAGTGACTGTCCTGCTCAATTATCATTGTTCCTACACTGTTTTTATTTAAACATTAAACCAAAGGTTAATACTCAATAGAAATACATCTAGAATTTATCCAATATAATTTGGATGTTAATTTAGAGGCATCATATGAACAAAATGTGAGGCTAAACTGTCTCTTAACAAGATTAAGTACTGGGGCATAACTATTGTAAGAAAATATTTAACTATTTTATATTTTACTTTCTTCACCTGATATTAATGGTATAATTGAAGAAGAAGAAAGAGGCTGAGAAAAGGTTTTCTATGTCAGAAATTTCTTTGCAAAGAAATTTTGTAAGATCATTTTCTAAATTTTTTAACACTGAACTATGACTACTATTATGTATATCTGATTACATGTTTATATTAATTACCTATCCTCTAAAGGCACATAAGTTTCTGTGGACAAAGAGAGCAGCCAGAGGAGTATATTCTGGCCAAGTTTGGCTCCACATGTTGTCGCTGACCTCGGGAAAGAGATTTTGGTCCAAACAACTGCTAAAGATTATTGCAGGAGGTTGTGACATACCTGAATTTTTTTTCCTTAAGTAGTCTCTTTTGAAATAATTTTTCAGGTGTACACTAGTTTTGGGGTAGGGTCTTTAAAATATTGATTTAATTCTAGATCTCCACGTGAGATTTCAAAATATGCTAAGGGTCTCAGGGAGAAATAGTAATAGCAGAAGCTGTAATATACTCTGTTAATTACCTTTGTAGGAGAAACCTCTAACTTTTGTTTATTCAAGTATAATTTACATAGAGTAAAATAACTGTGTTTAGGTGTCTATTTTCATGAAAATTGACAAATTTAAATAGCAATTTATCATGGCAATCAAGATAGAAAAAATTTCCGTTGTCTGGGAAACCTCTGCTTCTTTGTAGTAAATTCCCTTTCCCGCTTCTGGAAGCCACTGATCTGATTTCTATCAAACATAGTTTTGCTTTTTTTGGAATGTCATAAATTGAATCACACAGTATTTAGTCTTCTGATTCTGGCTTCTTTCACTTAGCATAATGCTTTTGAGATTCATCCATGTTATTGCACGGGTCAGTAGTTTATTCTTTTTTCCCCCCTGAGATTCACCCTCTTTAAATACTAATGGAATCTCAAATTTACCTGTGTAGACACAAAATCAGCTTGAGCCAATCATGGCAATCATATTTACCTTAGCCAAGTAGTTCCCTTCCCAAAATTCTTTGCACCCAGGAATGGGCATATGAAATTGTTTAGACAAATGAGAAGAAAGGAAACATCTGTTAGAGAACATTTAGGAAAGATTTTTCCCTCTATTAAAAAGGAGGGAGGAATACAAATTTATCATACCCCAGTCCCACTGGTTGTTCCCTTTCAGAATCCTACTTTAGAAAAATGATGTCTGGAACTATGGCAGCTATCTTGCAAGCATGAAGGAAAGGCCAAAAAAACTGCAGACACAGAATTCCAGACTTTGTAATCATTAGTTTGTCAACAAACCTTAAAACTGCCCACCTTCAGATTTCTTATTATGTGAGATAATAATGTGTTTGCTATTTAAGCCATTAGGACTAGAAAAGGTCAGTTTTCATTCCAATCTCAAAGAAGGGTTATGCTAAAGTATGTTCAAACTATTATACAGTTGCCCTCATTTCACAAGCTAGTAAGGTAATGCCCCAAATCCTTCAAACTAGGCTTCAATAATATGTGAACCAAGAATTTCCAGATGTACAAGCTGGATTTAGAAAAGAGAAGAACCAGAGATAAAATTACCAACATCTGCTGGATCATAGAAGAGCAACAAAATTACAGAAAATAATCTACTTCTGCTTCATTGGCTATGCTAAAGCCTGTGCCCATGTGCACTACAACAAACTATGGAAAATTCTTAAAGGAATGAGAATACCAGACCACCATACCTGCCTCCTGAGAAACCTGAATGTAGGTCAAGCAGCAACAGTTAGAACTGGACATGTAACAACAGACTGGTTCAAAATTGGGGAAGGAGTACATCAAGGCTGTATATTGTCACCATACTTATTTAACTTACATACAGAGTACATCATGCAAAATACTGGGCTGGATGAATGAATCACAAGCTGGAACCAAACTGCTACGAAAAATATCAACAACCTCAGATATGCAGATGATACCACTCTAATGGTAGAAAGTGAAGAAAACTAAAGAGCCTTTTGAAGGTAAAAGAGGACAATGAAAAAGCTGGCTTAAAACTCAACATTTAGAAAACTAAGATCATGGCATCTGGTCCCATCACTTTAGGGCAAATAGATGGGGAAAAAATGGGGGAAAAAAGTGGTAGATTTTATTTTATTGGGGTCCAAAATCACTATAGACAGTGATTGAAGCTGTGAAATTAAAGGACACTTGCTTCTTGGAAAAACTATGACAAACCTAGACAGCATATAAAAAGCAGAGATGTTGTTTTGCTGACAAAGGTGTCTATAGTCAAAGCTATGTTTTTTCCAGTAGTCACATATGAATGTGAGAGTTGGGCCAAAAAGAAGGCTGAGCACCAAAGACTTGATATTTTAGGACTGTGGTGTTGGAGAAGACACTTGAGTGTCCCTTGGACTGCAAGGAGATCCAACCAGTCCATCTTAAAGGAAATCAGTCCTGAATAGTCATTGGAAGGACTGATGCTGAAGATGAAGCTCCATTACTTCAGCCACTTAAAGGGAACAGCCAACTCATTGGAAAAGACCCTGCTGCTGAGAAAGACTGAAGACAGGAGGAGAAGGGGACGACACAGGATGAGATGGTTGGATGAAACTCACTGACTCAATGGACATGAGTTTGAGCAAACTCTGGGAGATGGTGAAGGACAGAGAAGCCTGGTGTGCTGTAGTTCTTGGGGTTGCAAAGAGTCAGACATGACTTAGCAACTCAACAATAACAGCAATTATGTTATTTGCAGTCAATGACATTCCTTGATGAGAAAGTATCATCTAGTCTAAAAACCAGCTTAGGGTGAATTTGAGGCTCACAATTTCAGAATTCTGATTATTATAGTTTGAAAATGTCCACTACTATTTTACACAATAACTTCATGCTATACATAAAATGGTCTGGCACCTAAAGATTTTCCTGGAGAATTCTAACCTTTCACTTCACTTAAACAATTACAATTCTACACCATTATGACTTGTCATGAGATCTTACTAGGCTTGCTCCAGTATTTTCCGGAATGGTTGCAGAATTGTGAAAACTATATTGTTCACTGATATATAGCAATTCTCTTCTAAAGTCAAATTTAAGCGTGATTTTCAGATTATTCTATAGAAAGAGAAGAGAATCAGAAAATATAGTGAGTCTTGATAGGAATGCACTAGCCATGCTATCCATCATTATAGTCTCATAATTGTTAATATAAAGTTGCTTTACTGGTACATTTTGTTATCTTAAATTAGGCATATATAATCTTAAAAAAATGCATGTGTGCTCAGTCACTGGGTCACGTCTGACTCTTTGCGACCCCACGGCCTGTAGCGATTCCATGGGGTTTCCCAGGCAAGAATACTGTAGTGGGTTGCCATTTCCTTCTCCAGGGGGTCTTTCTGACCCAGGGGTATGCATTGGCAGGCATATTCTTTACCACTGAGTCACCAGGAAAGCCCAAAATAAAGAATAGAACATATCATTTGCTTTGGAAAATTGAAGGAATATAAGTTAATATCTTTAAGACAAAATAGAAAATGAATAAAAAGTATTTTTTGTAGGTAGACCCACATTTTTGTCTGGGGACTGTCATATATATACTATTATTACTTACTATTAAATATTTGGCTCAAAGTTATTCCAAACCAAGATCCTTGCAGTTCTGCAGACACTGAACTGGAAATCCTGTGCTTAAAGAATTGTTCTCTCTGCCATTAATGTAGGGTGCACTCACTGGGAATAGCTTCAGAGAGCTTAGCACTCTAGAAATATTGGAATAAGATAATATAAAACTAAGAAATTTTTTTGTTAATAAAGCATCCTAATAATTTAGAAGGAAGATAATTTTAGATTTGTCTATTTTCTGTCAAACTGTTTTACAAAGAGGGTTAATGTGATTGACTGAAGGAGTTGCACATATTTCAAGTGTGAACCAAAATCACACTTGAAAGATATTAGAAATGCATTGTCCTTTTATATATGAGACATTCCAAGAATTATTTCTTGAAATAGTGCTAAGAATAATAAAGCAAGCTGTGTTTGGGATTGAGTAGTAAACTCCATATATCTTTCTCAATATTTCATAACATAATTCTGTAAGTGTTAATAGACAGGAATAATTCTGCGATTTTATTAGCCATTCAGCGCTCTAAGGGATGACCACTTTCCTTTTTTCCAGTACATATAAAACACTCATTCTTGAGAATGCTTACCCAAATCTTTGTTAATTTAATATAAAAAGGCTACTAGATGACTGGAGAATTGTAGTAAATTTATGCTACTTAGATTATCTAAAACAATTTTGAATTTGTCTTTAACTGTCTTAGAATTAGAACTCAGAATGGAAGAAGTTTTAGAGATTATCTAGTTAGGTTAAATGTCCTGATTTACCAACTGATTTGCATACAATTTTGTAGGAAAAGGGTTAAAGTTACAGAGAAAGTTCCAGGAATGACCTATTGTCCATCTCATCTGTGCAAGAGTCCTGTGCCTGTGAGCTGCCATCTGCCATAGCTGCATGGAGATAGTTTAAAAACCAGTGATCTATATAAATTACTATATATGGGAATTCCCTTGTGATCCAGTGGTTAAGCCTTGGTGCTCTTACTGCCATGGTGCAGGTTTAGTCCCTGGTCTGGAAATTAGGATTCTGCAAACAATGTGATGCAGCCAAAAAAAAAAAAAAAAAAAAAAAATCACATTATATAGTTGAGAAACTAAGTGATCAGAGAAGTGAAATTACTTACTCAGTATAAAATATCTATTTAGAGATCTGGAATAGAGAAAAAAGCCCTCAAGTAAAAATCAGCCCACTTTGGATCTGACCCTTTAAATAAGTAAGTTTTAGCTCCCCATTCGTGCCCGGCTCTTTGCGACCCCTTGGACTGCAGCCCCCCAGGTTCTTCTGTCCCCCCAGAAGAGCCCCCCAGGCTCTCCTGTCCATGAGGTTTTCCAGGCAAGGATACTGGAATGGGTTGCCATTTCCTTCTCCAGGGGATCTTCCCGACCCAGGGATCAAACCGAGGTCTCCTGCACTGCAGGCAGATTCTTTACCGACTGAGCTACAAGGGAAGCCCTCTGGCCCTATATGTGCCACTAATTTGTTGGAAAGAGTAACAGAAAAATGACTGTAATAGTGACTAATAACTTACCTAGAGTGTGTAGTTTCTAGACTCAGGACACAGTATCTAAGACACGTTCCACCATCATGTGAACTCAGCAGGCTCATGTCTCCTAGACAGGGATACCCTGTGTGCCTCAAATTATTTAAGCAATATAGGACAGCTGACCAAACATTAATCAAATTATTGTGTTGTAATGTTCAGTGCTCAAATAGGATGATGAATCGGTTGGAGAGAAGGACTACGTGGTTATGACTTTAGAATTTGGCAACAGCTATGTTGAACTTGAGTGATTCAGTGTAGACAATGAAAGAAACAGAGATAATAATAAGGGAACTTACAGCTACAGGTATTATTCTAAGAACTTTACATCTCTGATGTCACCATATTTTTATTAGAGGTACTTTTTTGTTCCCATTTTTTAGATGGGGAAAATAAGGCTTATATGTATTAAACAAACTTCTCAGGTGACTCAGTGGTAAAGAATCCACCTGCAATGCAGGAGACTCGGAGATGTGGGTTTTATCCCTGGGTCAGGAATCTCTTCTCATCCCCTGGAGAAGGAAATGGCAACCCAGTCCAGTATTCTTGCCTGGAAAATCCCTTGGACAAAGGAGCCTGGCGGGGTACAGCCTATGGGTCTCAAAGAGTTGGGACACGAGCAACCGACTGAACAATGACAATGAGAACAACGATGCTAACTATAAGCACAATTATTATTGTACAGAAAATCTCTAAAACGATTTGACCTTCTAAAATTGAAACTATACCCACCAAACAGCAGCTCCACGTTTCTCCCTCTCCCCAGCTTCTGGAAATCACCATTCTACTTTGTGCTTTGATGAGTGAGACTCCTTGGATATGTAAGTTGTTGGAATGTAAGTTGAACTGTACATTCTGTGTACTGACTTGTTTCACTGCGCATCAAGTCTTCAAAGTTAATCTATGCTGTAGCATATGACAGGATTGCCTTCTTTGTTTATGGCTGAATCTTTTTTTCTTATTTTCTTATTTTAAAAGAAGATTTATTTATTATTGGCTGTGCTAGGCCTTCTCTTATTGTGGAGAGTGGGGGGTACACTCTAGCATGCTGCGTGTTCCTCTCATTGTGGTGGCGTCTCTTGTTGCAGAGCGCAGGCTCGAGGGCATGGGAGCTTCAGTAGTTGCAGTGCGTGGTCTCAGCAGTTGCGGCACACAGACTTAGCTTCTCCACAGCATGTGGGATCTTCCTGGACCAGGGATTGAACCCATGTCCCCTCCATTGGCAGGTGGACTCTCAACCACTGGACCACTAGGGAAACAATTTATGGCTGAATAATTTTCTACTGTATGTATATATGACATTTTCTTTATCTATTAATCTACTGATGGACATTCAGGTTGTTTCTACATTAGATATTATGAGCAATGATATAATGAATACAGAGGTACAGATGCCTTTTTGAGAGCCACGTTTCAAATCTTTGGGATAAATACTGTACACAGAAGTAGGGTTGCTGGGGCATATGGTAATTCTATTTTAATTTTTTGAGGAACTTTCAAACTGTCTTCCATTTTACATTTCCACCAACCCTGCACAAGTCTTTCAATCTCCCCGTATTCTCATCAACATTTTTTATTTTCTGGATTTCTTTACTTTTCTTCTTTTTGAAAATAGCCATTCTGTCAGACGTGAGGTGATATCTCATTGTGGTTTTGATTTTAATTTCTCTGATGATAAGTGATATTGAATGCTGTTTCATATACTTGTTGACCAAATCTTTTACCCACTTTTATTTTCATTTTTTTTTAAATAAGATTTTTATTCTTAATTGATTGAATAGATAACTTCAAAATAATAATAGCAACAATATATATATTAAAAGGAACAGAGTGAAGGGACAAAGTAGGTGATTATATATATATATATATATATATATATATATATTTTTATTAGTTGGAGGCTAATTGCTTCACAACATTTCAGTGGGTCTTGTCATACATTGATATGAATCACCCATAGAGTTACACGTATTCCCCATCCCGATCCCCCCTCCCACTTCCCTCTCCACCTGATTCCTCTGGGTCTTCCCAGTGCACCAGGCCCGAGCACTTGTCTCATGCATCCCACCTGGGCTGGTAATCTGTTTCACCATAGATAATATACATGCTGTTCTTTCAAAACATCCCACCCTTGCCTTCTCCCACAGTGTCCAAAAGTCTGTTCTGTACTTCTGTGTCTCTTTTTCTGTTTTGCATATAGGGTTACCGTTACCATATTTCTAAATTCCATATATATGTGTTAGTAACCTGCAATATTCTTTATCTTTCTGCCTTACTTCACTTTGTTTAATGGGTTCCAGTTTCATCCATCTCATTAAAACTGATTCAAATGAATTCTTTTTAACGGCTGAGTAATATTCTATGCTGTATATGTAACACAGCTTCCTTATCCATTCATCTGCTGATGGGCATCTAGGTTGCTTCCATGTCCTTGGCTATTATAAACAGTGCTGCGATAAACATTGGGGTGCACGTGTCTCTTTCAGATCTGGTTTCCTCAGTGTGTATGCCCAGGAGTGGGATTGCTGGGTCATATGGCAGTTCTATTTCCAGTTTTTAAAGAAATCTCCACATTGTTTTCCATAGTGGCTGTACTAGTTTGCATTCCCACCAACAGTGTAAGAGGGTTCCCTTTTCTCCACACCCTCTCTAGCATTTATTGCTTGTAGACTTTTGGATAGCAGCCATCCTGACTGGCGTGTAATGGTACCTCATTGTGGTTTTGATTTGCATTTCTCTGATAATGAGTGATGTTGAGCATCTTTTCATGTGTTTGTTAGCCATCTGTATGTCTTTGGAGAAATGTCTGTTTAGTTCTTTGGCCCATTTTTTGATTGGGTCATTTATTTTTCTGGAATTGAGCTTCAGGAGTTGCTTGTATATTTTTGAGATTAATCCTTTGTCAGTTGCTTCATTTGCTATTATTTTCTCCCAATCTGAAGGCTGTCTTTTCACCTTGCTTATAGTTTCCTTTGTTGTGCAAAAGCTTTTAATTTTCATTAGGTCCCATTTGTTTATTTTTGCTTTTATTTCCAATATTCTGGGAGGTGGATCATAGAGGATCTTGCTGTGATTTATGTCGGAGAGTGTTTTGCCTATGTTCTCCTTTAGGAGTTTTATAGTTTCTGGTCTTACATTTAGATCTTTAATCCATTTTGAGTTTATTTTTGTGTATGGTGTTAGAAAGTGTTCTAGTTTCATTCTTTTACAAGTGGTTGACCAGTTTTCCCAGCACCACTTGGTAAAGAGATTGTCTTTTTTCCATTGTATATCCTTGCCTCCTTTGTCGAAGATAAGGTGTCCATAGGTTCGTGGATTTATCTCTGGGCTTTCTATTCTGTTCCATTGATCTATATTTCTGTCTTTGTGCCAGTACCATACTGTCTTGATGACTGTGGCTTTGTAGTAGAGTCTGAAGTCAGGCAGGTTGATTCCTCCAGTTCCATTCTTCTTTCTCAAGATTACTTTGACTATTCAAGGTTTTTTTGTGTTTCCATACAAATTGTGACATTATTTTTCTAGTTCTGTGAAAAATACCGTTGGTAGCTTGATAGGGATTGCATTGAATCTATAGATTGCTTTGGGTAGAATAACCATTTTGACAATATTGATTCTTCCAATCCATGAACACGGTATGTTTCTCCATCTGTTTGTATCCTCTTTGGTTTCTTTCATCAGTGTTTTATAGTTTTCTATGTATAGGTCTTTTGTTTCTTTAGGTAGATATACTCCTAAGTATTTTATTCTTTTTGTTGCAATGGTGAATGGTATTATTTCCTTAATTTCTCTTTCTGATTTTTCATTGTTAGTATATAGGAATGCAAGGGATGTCTGTGAGTTAATTTTATATCCTGGAACTTTACTATATTCATTGATTAGCTCTAGTAATTTTCTGGAAGAGTCTTTAGGGTTTTCTATGTAGAGGATCATGTCACCTGCAAACAGTGAGAGTTTCACTTTTTCTTTTCCTATCTGGATTCCTTTTACTACTTTTTCTGCTCTGATTGCTGTGGCCAAAACTTCCAACACTATGTTGAATAGTAGTCGTGAGAGTGGGCACCCTTGTCTTGTTCCTGATTTCAGGGGAAATGCTTTCAATTTTTCACCATTGAAAAATTGCTTGCTGTGGGTTTGTCATATATAGCTTTTATTATGTTGAGGTATGTTCCTTCTATTCCTGCTTTCTGGAGAGTTTTAATCATAAATGAGTGTTGAATTTTGTCAAAGGCTTTCTCTGCATCTATTGCGATAATCATATGGTTTTTATCTTTCAATTTGTTAATGTGGTGTATTACATTGATTGATTTGCAGATATTAAAGAATCCTTGCATTCCTGCTTTTACCGATTTTTAAAATCAGGTTTCTGATTTTATTTTTCGCTATTGAGCTGCAGGATTTCCTTACATAGCTTAGCAACCAACCCTTTACAAGATAGGTGGTTTGCAAATATTTCCTCCCATTTCATAGGTTGTGTTTCCATTTTGCTTGTTGTGTCCTTTGTTGTGAAGAAACTTTAGTTTGATGTAGTCCCGCTTGTGTACTTTTTGTTTTATTGCCTGTGCTTTTGGTGTCATATTCAAGAAATCATTTTCAAGACCAATGTCTCAGACTTTTCCCAACGTATTCTTCTAAGAGTTTTACAGTTTTAGGAATAATATTTAAGTCTTTAATTTACTTTGAGTTGATTTTTGTATATCATGTATGATAAGGGTCTAGATAAGGGTCTAATTTTATTCTTCACATGTGGAGATCTAATTTGTTGAAAACCATTGTGTACTCTTGGTGCTTTTGTTGAAGATTAGCTGAATGTATATGCATGGGTTTATTTCTGGGCTCTCTGTTCTTCTCTGCTGATCTATATGTCTGTCTTTATACCAATACCATGCTATTTTGATTACTGTAGCTTTGTAATATGTTCTGAAATCTTGAAGTTGGAAGCATCCAGATTTGTTCTTTCTCAAGATTGTTCTGGTTATTTGGGGTCCTTTGTGGTTCCATATGAATTTAGGGATTGTTTTTTCTATTTCTGTAAAAATACCATTGAGATTTTGATAGGTATTGGATTGATTCTATAGATAATTTTGGGTAGTATGGAAATTTTAGCAAGGTATGTCATCTGATCCATGAACATGGAATCTTTTTCCATTTATTTATGTCTAATTTCTTTTAGCAATGTGTTGTAGCTTTTGGTATACAAGTTTTTCATCTCCTTAGTTTATTCCTAAATATTTCATTCTTTTTTGATACTATTAGAAAAAGGATTGTTTTCTTAATTGCCTTTAGGACTGCTTGCTGTTAGTATTTACAAACACAACTGATTTTTGTGTGTTGATTTTTCTATCCTACAACTTTGTTGACTTTGTTTATTAGGACTAACAATTTTCTTGTGTATTTGTAGATAGAAATTGGGTAGAGAGCAAGGAGATTTGAATGTTCAACCATCAATACTCTGCCTAACAGAATATCCTAAGAGCATAAATAAACATAGTTAGGAATAAAACAACTGCAACTTAAATACAAGTAAAATTATACAGTTGTATTTTATAAACAAGTTCATAAAAATGTGCCTTAGCTCTTCACTTTGAAACATGATGGATTTCAGACTCAATTTCTAATAGTCATAGTGACTTAATTCTTTTGGTAAAGAGCATTAGCCATAATGATTGCAAGAGAATAATTTATTGCCTGTTATGCTTTTCATGTTACTTTTTTCAGTTTATCCTGGTATAATTTCATTGTCTGGAAGGACTGAAGTTTGTAGGAGTAATTTTCTAGTGCCCAAACAAAAAAGATTAGCAGCGACAGTTTTCTAAAATATGTGTTTCCTAACAGAGGCGACCTTCATAGCCCATTTCCTTTAATGATATCTGGGGAGGATCTGATAAGCTTTATTCTACTTTGCACAGGTTAAAGGGCATTGTCTTCCCTTTCACTCCAGCAGCCAACAACAAAGCCAGGCATATGTTATCACCATAACACAGGAAGCTTTGTGCTTGCTTGTGTTATATGGAGCACAAATACAGGAAAAGTGTCAGGGAGGTTAAAAGCTGGTGAAGCTGTGTAAGAGAATATTATGCCAATAATATCACAGATAGAACTGTAGATATATGATTAGCCTTCAGCATAAAATGCTTAGAAACCCTTCAGCATTAAAAACTCTATTAAAAAAGAAACTCTATAAAAAGTAGCCATTTTATTTTCTTCACTTTGGACTAATAACTCCCACTTTTTTTTTCCCCTTTATTTTTATTAGTTGGAGGCTAATTACTTTACAATATTGTAGTGGTTTTTGGTCATACATTGACAAAAATAGGAAAATAATAGTTAAATTGAAGAGTTATGTCTAGAAATAACACAATTTCTCAAACATACAATTAAGCATTTCTTAATAATTTAAAATTTTTTCCCATTTGCATTGTATGTTAAAAATTCCAATTATATGCTCTTACCAAAAGAAAAGGGGATTTCCATTTTGTGGTTAAACTTTTGTCATAAATAAAGAATTTGTGCCTTTTGGAAACTAAAGAACTCATTTCATTCAGGAATTTTATTTGGTATATTTTAATTGGGGGTATACATCTGTTTTTAAAGTTACTTGAATCATGATAGATATATTCTAAAGATCTCTACCAATGTGGTAAAACCTATTGCATGAGCCACACTGGATTTGTTGAAAAAAATTCCTGGAAGTTTTCCACAATGACTTCCATGTCTTTTTTTCTTTTACCAAAAAGGTTAAAAACAAAATGAAAGATCAGACTTCCCTGATGGTCCAGTGGTAAAGAATCTGCCTGCCAATGCAGGGGACAGGGGTTCCATCCCTGGTCCAGGAAAATTCCACATGTTGTGGAGCAACTAAGTTCATGAATTGCAGCCACTGAGCCTGTGCTGTCAGGCCTGAGCTCTGCAACAAGAGAAGCCACCTCGGTAAGACGCCGGCGCACTGCAACCAAGGGTAGCCCCTGCTCACCACAAGAGATAGCCTGCACACAGCAGTGAAGACCCAAAGGATCCCAAAACAAAAATAAGTAAATATTTTAAAAAATGAATTATAAAAACTTCTAGAGAGGACAAACATAATAGTACATAATCTTCAACTCTGACATAGAAATTGTGAACATTTTGATTCATTTTCTCTCCAGGTATATTTTTCAATGTATTTTATATATTTTCAAGTCTGTGGTCAAATGTGTATGCAAGCCTGTGGTCAAATGTGTATACACACATGTATACACAATGTATCCCCAGTGGCTCAGTGGTAAAGAATCCACCTGTGATGCAGGAGATGCAGGAGATGTGGGTTCAATCCCTGGGTAGAGAAGATCCTCTGAAGAGGGCATCCCGCTCTGATATGCTTGCCTACAGAATCCCATGGACAGAAGAGCCTGGTGGGCTGCAGCCCACGGGGTTGCAAAGAGTTGGATGTGACTGAAACCACTAAGCACAAGCACATAATTTTGAATATAACTTTTTCTTAAAAATTAATACACAGAATATACATTTTCATGGTTTTTGTATATTTTATAGTCTTCATTTTCAATGGCTGCATAAATTTTCATTGATTGCACAAGTCACAATTTATTTACTAGTGAACAATTGTATAGAATGCTGAATATCTTTCTTTATTGGACTCCTTCAAATCTTCTGTTACCTTAGAGACACTATCTCCCTATATCTTATATTTTCTCATAAGCCATGATCAGAAAGGCCCATGTCATGTGGATCAACTAATAGACTTAGTGAATCTATTGTGATGCACATGTCATTAGCATAAAGTAATTAAATGTTAAAACAGTAAGTTAACAGTTTCCAGGGAAAGTTAATTGTGCTAAATAGGAAGTGTTGAGGTTCTATACAGTTTGAATTCAAGTAGACAGGTTGTAGACTGCTGAAGAAGCTTAAAATATCTATCTTCCACACATCAGTTAGAAGAGAATTATGCTAGTTCCCTGCCAAAGTTACAGAGAGAACTCACATGTAACATAATACCAGGCTTAATAAGTAAAAATAGTACTGGAAAGTCAGTGTCTTAAAGTGCATTTCTGTTTCATGAACCACACTACGGCCATATGTGACATCTTTTTTTTTTTTTTAAGGCAATAATTTATTTGTTTGTTTCTGGCTATCCAATATGGCTTGTAGGATCTTAGTTCCCTGATCAAGAGTTGAACTCGGGCCCTCAGCAGTGAAACCGCTGAGGCCTAACCCCTGGACCACTAGGGAATGCCCACATGTGATATCTAGATACCTATTTGTGTTGGAAAAATTATGCTGGTCGTGAATTTTTTCTCTTAAGACCCTAGGACAATTCTGACAGTCATACATTGTCTTTTCTCTTGCTTGCGAAGAAATCAATACAAAAGTCCTAAAGCACACCATACTTTATCAAACTGCTTGCCATCATCCCCAGGAGTTTTACTGCAAGCCCTTTGATATAATTTTTCTTTTGAACTATGTATTTTGTATTGGGGTATAGCCGATTAACAGTGTTGTGATAGTTTCCGGTGAACAGCGAAGGGACATACAAATACATGTATCCATTCTCCCCCAAACCCCCCTCCCATCCAGGCAGCCACATAACACCTAGCAGAGTTGTAAGCCCTCTGATACTAAAGAAGGGAAATCTTTTTATTGTTTTATACCTTCTTTCTTCATTTTCTTTTTCTTTCTTTCTTTTTTTTTTTTTGGTTTCTTTTCTCTCCTTCACACCCACTTTCTTTGTTTAGAGGAGAGGACTTGACAACCAGATTAAAAAAAATCAAATATATTGAAGCTATTAATTATCTTCTGTGTGTGCACCTAGTCGCTCAGTTGTGTCCAACTCTTTGCAACCTCATGGACTATAGCCTGACAGGCTCCTCTGTCCATGGGGATTCTCCAGGCAAGAATATTGGAGTGGGTTGTCATGCCTTTCTCCAGGGGATCTTCCCAACCCAAGGAGGGATCAAACCCAGGTCTCCCAAGTATCTTTTGAAATAGAGAATATAGCATAGGATAAAGGGTTATTTTTATCTTCATAGGAATAATAATGCTTCTAAGAATTCTATTTCTACCTCTAACTTACTGTTGATCTTATCAGGTTTTACCATTGAAGAATTCTATTTTTCTTATTTATGGCAATTTTAAACTAGTTTACCACTGAATAAATATATTTAATGTTTCTTAAAAAATGCATTATAATGGGAAGTCTACTACTACAACTTGATTAAAAAACAAACTCTGCCCTATTTTTATTTAGGACAATCACACATGGAAATATAAAAAGGCAGACAGAATATTATTTAGCTAGTTTAGTTTTGCACTGAGCTGATGTTGGACACAAGAACAAAGAGAAGCCTCTTTCTCTGCTGTAGCCCAGATGTTACAAGGCTGTTGAACTTGGGTCTAACTGACCCAAGAGAATCAGCTGGCTGCTATAGCAGCCTTGCTTCTGGCTTTGTAGAGATCAAGGAAAGCCCTTTCAGCATGTCTGAGAGCCAGATCCAGGGTGTCTCAGGCAAGCTGGGGAGCACTTTGGCAAAAATCTCCTGAATTGTGCAATCTCTGACTGTTTTTTCCCAACGTTTTCCTCTCAAAATCACATGCTTAAATTGGGCCACGCAGCTGTGTGTGGGTGGAGTGCTTATCCTCAGAGCTCTTAGGTTTGTTGGTGCCGAGTCAGTGGTACACTATTTCTTACTCCACCTTCATCCTGAGAAACTTCAAAAATAATCCCTCGAGGTAAATTGGTTAACTTGATCTGTTCACCCTGCATGTTCCTCCTCGCCTCTTCTGGGTACTATACATATGCAGTTTGTAGTTGTCAGTTTCAAAATGTTTCATTTGCTCTTAGAAATCTAGTGACAAATGTTATATATCAGTAGTTTTATATCATAGAAGAATCTCAAACTCAGTTATCAGTTTAAAGAATTCTACATTGCTACAATGTTAATTTTTGAATTTAAAGTTTTACAGATGCTACATTATAGTACTATTATAATTAAAAAAAACCTCATATTTTTATTTAAAACACATTTTGAGACACTCCTAATTATACTTTCCACTTTCTTTTTTTTTTTAATTATGGAGCAGATATTTCTACATACATAAAGAAGGACTTGGTCCTTAGGACAAAGTTAATCTTTCAAGTTCAAAGAATAATTTGTTACAGAGTAGTTATCATGGTCCCTAGGAATATTACTCTGTGTCCTCTTGGATGCAAAGACATTATATTTTATTATTGCTAAGTCTACTAGCTGCTTTTGCCTCCACCACCACCTCCTCCTCTTTCTCATCCTCCTTGCCCTCCTCATCCTCTGGCCCTCCTCATCCTCTGGCCCTCTTCCCAGTTAAGAAGAGACTTGATAATTAGATGAAAAATTTTATGTGCAATGATGCTATTGAATTTCCAAGGTCTTTTTCCAGGAAGAATAGAATGTAGCTCTAAGAATAATGCAAGAAGTTATAGTAATATCAATGATATTTCTGAAACTACTATAGTGGGTATGACTTAACCTAATAGAATTCTAATTTTACAAAGATAAGTCAAAGTTTGGGAGAGTGACTTCACCAAGATGATGACATAGGTTGTTTCTGACTTTACTCCCCTCACAAGAGGAACAACTAACAATTATTCAAGAGCGAGGCACCACCAAGATAATCCTAGAACACAGTAATGAGGTTGAAGCAACCCTCAGATCACAGAGATGAAGGCAGAGTGCATTAGAAGGTAAGAGAAACACATACAAGTTGACCACATTGCCCCTTCTCCAGGCCAGCATGGTACCGAGAGAGGGCTCTTTGAGCCTCTGTTCCTCCAGTGGTGAAAGAGAGCCCAGCGGAACAACTAGCCACCTCCTCCCAACATCATGGGTCTTTTTGTTTTTGTGGAAACCTCTACTCTGATCTCAGTCCTTAGGGATTGTAGTGGAATCTGAAGTAGAACCTCTATGACTGGAAGGAGTAAGAATATTGGGAAAGAAGCAGGTAAGAATCTGTATATAGGATTCTATATGCTAAGAAATCTAGCACATAGGATTTCTCAGCAGAAATCCTATATGCTAGGAGAGTAGAATGGCATACTCAAGAGTGTTAAAAGAAAAATTGCCAGCCAAGAATATCAATTTGACAATTTTTTTTCCTCCAGATATAAAGGAAAAATAAGAATTTTCCCAGATCAGAAGAAAAGAAAAACTGAAGGAGTTCATTCCCCCAGATCGGCCTTGCAAGAACTGTTGAAAGGAGTTCTTCAACCTGAAATGAAAAAATTCTAACCAGTGTCATGAAAACGTATGAAAGTATACAACATGCTCATAAAGGTAAATACATAGACTTAGGAAACTCTAATTCTGTAATAGGATGGTGTGTTAACCGTAGTTTAAATATGTATAGTCTATGTCACTACACTGTAAAAAGTATAGATTCTGATTCAGTAGATTTGGGTGGGGCTGAGAGTCTGCATTTTTGATGAGCTCCCAGGTGATGCTGCTGCTGTTTCCATACCACATTTTGAGTGGCAAAGCTCTGAGTCTTAATTTTGTCATAGTCATATCATTTGAGTACACAATAGATTCACATGGCTGGTATCATATTGGACAGTGTAAACAGAATATTTCCATCACTGAAGAAAGTTCTATTGGATGTCAGTAATCAAGACTCTTGAAAACGTTGGTCACCATTAATCTTGCCATACCCATGAATTATCTCCCCACGATGACCTGTCTTTGTTTCCACCCTCAGGCTGAAGGTCTTCCCTGCATAAAGTGTTGCTGAAATCTCATTCTATGTGTTACTTACATTTGATTTTATCATGTTCTTCATTCTGACTTGCACTAGATTTGGAATAAATTTAAAAGAATATAAACTTCAAACTGGAGGTAGATGTTAGCTCAGTTTAAGGAGGAGCTTCCTAACAATTTAAACCTGTCTAAAAATCCCATTTTCTAACAGACTCCTTCACCATCCAGAACATTGATGTTTCAGGGCTCCTGTGGCTGCACTCAGGATTATGCACAGGTTCTAGGAAGTTCCAGTGTGGCTTCAACCACTACGGGGCATGACTTGAGGTAAATAAGAACTTCTCTAGGAATAAATTTTCTCCTCTGAAATGAGGGGGTTGAACAAGATTGTTACTTCTTCTGATTCTTACATTTCATATTCTTCTGCTTATTTCGGAATAAAGATGGCATGAAGCCGGAAGGAACTTTAGCGTTTTAGCACTGGATAAAGAGTGAGTCTGACTATGTGTCCAAAGTTACTGGGAAAGTTTTGGTCTTTTACGAAAAGTTTGACAATTCCTGGTATAAACTGTACAAGTGAAAGTCATTCAGTCATATCCAACTCTTTGCAACCCCAAAGACTGTAGCCCACCAGGCTCCTCCGTCCATGGAATTTTCCAGGCAGCAAAGGCTGGCACTAACATAAGAGGCTACTTTGAACAATTACACATGAATAAATTGCAAAACTGAGAAGAAATGGATAAGTTCCTAGATGCATACAAGATACCAAAGACTGGACAAGGAAGAAATAGAATATCGGAACAGATAAATAATGAGTAAAGTTAGATTAAGTTTAGATTAAAAGAATAATGAAACACCTCCCAACACAGAAAACCCTGGGACCAAATGGCTTCACAGGTGAATTCTACCAAACATTTAAGGAATAATCAATGTCAATTCTTTTCAAACTCTTCCAAAAAAACTGAAAAGGACACAATACTTTCAAACTCATTTGACAAGGCCAGTGTCACCCTGATACCAAAGCCAAATAAAGACACAATAAGAAAACTACAGGCCAATATTCCTAAAGAATATAAATATAAAAACTCTCAAAAAAAGTACAAGCTGAATTCAAAAGCATATTAAAAGAATTATATATATTAATCATTTGGGATTTATCCCTGGCATGCAAGAATGATTCAACATGTGCAAATCAATAAATGTGATATACCACTTGAATGGAATAGAAGATGAATTTTATATGATCCTCTCAATAGATGCAGAAAAAGATTTTGACAAAATTCCTTCAAACATTCTTTGAGGAATAAAAACTTTCAACAAATTAAGCATAGAAGGAACATACCTTAACATAATAAAAGCAATATAGGACAAACCCACAGCTAATGTTATACTCAAGGGTAAAAAATTGAAAGCTTTACTTCTAAGTTCAGAAACAAGAAAAGGGTGCTCACTTTCACCACTCTTAATATAATACTGGAAGTCCTTGCTAGAGTAACTAGCTAATATGAAGAAATATAAAGGATCCAAATCATAAAGGAAGAAAGATAATTGTTATTTGTAGATGATATAATATTAAATATAGAAAATCCTAAAAATTCACTCTAAAGCTGAATTGTTACTTTAGAAGTAAATTTAAAAGTGAATTTACTTAAATTCACTTTAAAGCTGAATCCTAAAGATTCACTTTGAAGCTGATTCACTTTTAAAGCTGAAGCAACAGTACTTTGGCCACCTGATGTGAAGAGCTGACATTTTGGAAAAGACCCTGATGTTGTGAAAGACTGAAGGTAAAAAGAGAAGGGGGAAGCAGAGGATGAGATGGTCAGATAGCATCACTGACTCAGTGGGCATGAATTTGAGCAAATTCTGGGAGATAGTGGAGGGCAGAGGAAACTCTGTCCATGGGTCTGCAAAGAGCCAGACACAGCAGAGCGACTGAATAACAGTAGCAGCAACAACCAAAAATTCAACCTCAAGCTCTTCACTGCAGTTGCAGTTTCATTGTACTCATACAAAGGAATTCAAGTCACGTTATTGATCCCTTGCAGATCCCAGAGAAGGGGTGGATGCAATGAACTGGGGAAAGGGCAGTACTCCATCACAGATCGTGAGCAAGCAGAAAACAGAGCAGAGTAGTGAGTACCTATTACTTATAGGTGGTTGGAATAGCTGTCACTAACTTTTCTCAGGCTTAACTTTTAGTGGTTATTTTAAAAGGTGCCCTGAGAAAAGCAAAATGAGAATTTTTGGTAGGAATCCTAAGCTTGAGTCCTTTTCTAAATGTCCAGACTCTAGGTGTGAGCAGGACTGTCATACTGGAAAGTGCCTAGGCAGGAACTAAAAATAACTGTTTTCTCTTTGCAGAACCCCACACCATGATCAACTAGGATTTAGTCTAAGGATGTGAGCACTGTTCAATGTCCACAAATCAATCAATGCTATACACCAGTTAACAAAATAGGGACAAATATCATATGATAATCTCAATAGTTGCAGAAAACGCATTTGAAAAAATTCAACATACACTTATGATAAAAATTCCCAACAAAGTGGGTATGGAGGGAATATATCTCAACATGATATAGGCAATATACAGGAAGCCCACAGTTAACATCACACTAAAGGCTGAAAAGCTGAAAGCTTTTCCTCTAAGATTGAGAACAAGACAAGGATGCCCACTCTTGCTCCTTTTATTCAACACAGTATTGGATATCGTAACCAGAGCAAGAAAGCGACAAAGGAAGCATCCAATGTGAAAAGGAAGAAGTAAACTATAAAACTATCACTATTTTAAGATGACATGATGTAATATTTAGAGAACTCTAAACAATCAACCCCTCAAAACTGTTAAAACTAACAAATGTATGCATTAAAGTTACAGGATACAAAATCAATGTACAAAAATTTGCTGTAATTCTATTTACTAAAAATGAACTATCAGAAAGAGAAATTAAGGAAACATCTCATTTACAATTGTACCATAAAGGAAAAAATACTTAGAAATAAACTTAACCAAAGAAGTGAAAAGCCTGTACATTGAAAAATGTAAGACACTGATGAAAGAAAGTGAACAAGACACAGATGGAAAGACATCCTGTGCTCATGGAGTGGGAGAACTGATGCCGTTAAATATCCAAACTCTCCAAGTAATCTACAGATTCAGTACAGTCCCTATAAAAATTCCAGTGGCATTTTTTCACAGAAATAGAACAAAGAATCCTAAAATTTGTATGGAACCATGAACCCCAAATAACAAATCAAGCTTCAAACAGAAGAAAAAAGCTGGAGGCATCATGTTTCCTGATCATACGGTATTACCAAGCTATATAATTTTCAAAATACTATGGCATTGGTATAAAAACAGACACAGTGTTCAACGGAACAGAATAGAGAGATTAGAGTAAACACATATTTATGGTCAAAAAATATACACAACAGAGAATATACAATGAAGAAAGGAAAGTCTCTTCAATACGACTGGTGCTGGGAAAACTGGACCATTGAGTGTAAAAGAATGAAGCAGGACAACTTTTACATCATACATGCAAATCAACTCAAATATATTAAATACTTATACATAAGACCTTATACCATACAACTCCTAATACAGAGTTTTAAGTCATAGCCTAAAATAAATTTTAGTATTCATCGCCAAGAGGCACATGAAAAGATGCTCAACATCACTAATAATTAGAAAAGTAAAAATTAAAACTACAATGAGTTATTACTTCACACTGGTTAGACTGGCAATCACCAAAAAAATCTATGAACAATACATGGGAGATGGTGTGGAGAAAAGGACATCCTTTTAAACTGCTGGTGGTAATGTAAATTGGTACAGCCACTATGGAGAACAGTATGGAGAATTCTTAAAAAACTAATAATAGAGCTACATATGATCTAGCAATCCCACTCCTGGGCATACATCTGGAGGAAAAACAAAACAAAACAAAATCCTGGATACCTGCACCCCAATGTTCACTGCAGCACTGTTTACAATAGCCAAGACATGGAAGCAACCTAAATGTCCATCAACAGAGAAATGCATAAAGAAGATGTAGTACATATATACAATGCGATATTACCCAGTCATTTAAAAGAATGAAATAATGCCATTTGCAGCAACATGAATGGACCTAGAGAGTGTCATACTGAGTGAAGTAAGTCAGACAGAGAAGAAGAAATATAATATAAAATGCTTATATGTGGAATCTAAAAAATAGTACAAATGAACCTGTATATTTACAAAACAAAAACTGAGTCACCAATGTAAAAATCAAACTTATGGTTTCCAAGGGGGGAAAGGATAAACTGGGAAATTGGGATTAACATATACATGATACTGTATATAAGAAAGATAACTAACAAGAACCTACTTTATTGCACAGGGAACTCTATTCAGTACTCTGTAATGACCATCATGGGAACAGAATCTAAGAAGAGTGGATATATGTATAACTGATTCACTTTGCTGTACAGTGTAAACTAACACACTGCAAATCAACTATACTTCAATAGAAATTTAATTAAAAATAAAAATATATAGTAAGCTCCTTTATGGAAGGGCAAAAATGATTTTTTGGATTTGACACCAAAAGCAGAAGCAACAATAGTAAAAATCAACATGTGGGACTACATCAAATTGAAAAGCTTTTATGCAGTGAAAGAAACAATAGAAAGGCAACTGACTGAATGAGAGAAACTAGTTGAAAATCATATAACTATTCACAGTTATACAAAAATATATAAAGTACGCATACAACTTGATAGCAAAAAACCAAATAATCCAGTTAAACAATGGGTAGAGAATCTGAATAGACCTTTTTCCAACAAAGACATACAAATGGCCAACAGGTTTATGAAAAGGTGTTTTACATCACTAACCACCAGGGAAATGCAAATGAAAGCCACAATGAGAGTGTGGAGTTCTAACCACTAGACAACCAGGGACGATGAAAACCACAAGGAGATATCACGAAGTGTGTTTACATGGCTATTATTAAAAAAAAAAATGACAAGAAATGTGTTTGTGAGGATGTGGAGAAAAGGGAAAACTTTAACACTACTGGTAGACTTGGAAATTGGTGTAGCTACTATGGAAAAAGTACAATGGTTCCTCAAAAAATTAAAACTAGAGCTACTATATGATCAAGGAATTCTACTTCTTTGGGTACTTATCCCAAAGAATACCAGATAACTTATCATTTATCTTGAAATATCTGCACCCCTCATTTTCACTGAAGTGTTATTTACAATAGTCAAGACATGGAAGATGGTTGCCAGAAGTAGGTCATGAAGAATGGGTAAAATAGGTGAGTGTGGTCAAAAGTTACAAACTTCCAGTTAGAAGATTAATAAGTCCTGGGTATAACGTACAACCTGGTGGCTATAGTTAACAATAGTGTGTTTCCAGGAGACTAAATCTTAAAAATTCTCATCATATGAAAAAAATGTAACGATGTATGGTTTATACACACATAAACCCATAAGCATAACCATACATACATAAAACAAATATAGCAAGCTTGAAAACTTACTGTGATAATCTTTCTGTAATATGTCAAATCACTAAGCTGTACATCTAAAGCTAATACAATGCTTTGTGTCAATTATATCTAATTTCAACAAAAACAAAAAAGCGTTAAAATACTTAGAGATAAATTTAACCAAGGAAGTAAGAGATTTGTACAATGGAAACTACAAGGCCTTGATGAGAGAAATTGAAGACACAAATTAAAAGATATTCCATGTTCCTTTATTGGAAGAATTAATATTATAAAAATATCTACAATATCCAAAGCTATCTATAAACTTCATGCAATCTCTATCAAAATTCAAATGTCATTTTTCACAGAAATAGAGAAAACAATTGTAAACTTTATATGGAACCACAAAAAAGTCTGAATAGTCAAATAAATCATTAATAAGAATAACAAAGTCAGATGCACCACAATTTTTGATTTCAAGCTATACTACAAAGCTATAGTAATCAAAATAGCATGATACTGGCATACAAATAGACACAAAGGCCAACGGAACAGAAAAGAGAGCCCAGAAATAAACCCTCATATATATGCTCAACTAACATTTAATAAGGGATCCAAGAATACTCAATGGGCAAAGAATAGTCTCTTCAACAAATGGTCCTTCAAAAACTAGATGACTACATACAGAAATATGAAATTTGATCCCTATCTGACTCTGCTCACAAAAATTAACTTGAAATGGATTGAGGACTTAAACATAAGACCTATATAAAACATAATACTGTAATACTCCTATAAGTAAACATATGAAAGAAGCTCCTTGACACTGGTCTGGGTGATGATTTTTTTTTTTTTTTGATCTGACACCAAAATCTCAAGCAGCAACAAAAACTGAAATCAACAAGAGGGACTATGTCAAATAAAAAGTACAGCAAAATAAACAATCAACAAAATAAAAATGCAATGTATGGAATGGGAGAAAATGCTTGCAAACCTTATATTAGATAAGTGGTTAATATCTAAAATAAATAAAGAACCAATACAACTCATTCAAATAGCCAACAGGTGTGTGAAAAGCATTTTTCACAGTAGACAAATATGAAAACAATATAAGTCCTTAGCAACAGATGGATGAATAAAAGATGTGACATATATATACAAATGCAATGGAATATTATTTCATCATAAGAAAGAATCCCTGCCATTTGCAATAACATGGATAGACCTTGAGGGTATTATGCTAAGTAAAATAAATTAGAGAAGGACAAATACTGTATGATATCACTTATATGTGGAGACTTCAAAAGTCAAACATAAAAACAGAGTGGAACAGTGGTTACCAGGGGTTGTGGGGTGAGGGTTTAGGGATATGTTATTTAGGGGTACAAACTTGCAACTCATAGATAAATAAGTCCTGGAGAGCTACTGTACAGAATAGTGATTATAGACAACAATATTATGTTATAAACTTCAAAGTTATTGGGAGACTAGAATTTAAGTATTCCCACCATGAAAAAGAAATGTTAATTATCTGATGTGATAAAGGTGTTAATTTATGCTATAGTGGTAATCATATTGCAATATATAAATGGATCAAATCAACATTTTGTATATCAGAAACTCACACAATGTTATATGTCAATTATATCTCAATAAAAATAAAATGTCATTTGCAGCAACTTGGATGGATCTAGAGATTATCATATTAAGTGAAATAAGTCAGACAGAGAAAGACAAATACCACATGATATCACTTATATGTGGAATCTAATTAAAAAAGATACAAATGAACTTATTTATAAAAAAGAGATTGATATTGAAAACAAACCTACAGTTATCAAAGGGGAAATGTAATGTGGCAGAGGGGAGGGAAAAATCAGGAGCTTGGGAGGAACATACACACACTACTATACAAAAGATAGATAACCAACAAGAACCAAATATGTAGCCCAGAACTCTACTCAATATTCTGTGATAACTTGCATGAGAAAATAATCTAAGAAAGAATGAATATATATATATATATATATATATCATATATATATGTATAACTGAATCATTTTGCTGTACACCTGAAACTAACACAATACTGTAAATCAACTATACTCCAATAAAATTAAAATATTAAAAATTATATCTCAATGAAAATAAATTTAAAAAATAAAAAAGAAAATTGAACTTAGATAAAATTTAACTATGAATTAGAAGGTTTACTCAAGTTTAATCACATAGTGACCTTCTGTACTCCTGTCTTAAAAACAAGCTGCTAAAGACATACATTAGTAAGAGAGTATGAATTTCACTATTTACTGTCTACTAAGAGCCTTTGGCAGAACAGTTTTTCATTTCACAATTCCATGATGAAATAATCTGATGCTATGCAACCTTTGGCATGACTCTCAATCCCAGGGGATGGAGATGTTGAATAAAATTAACTTTTAGAAAATGTAAAATGCTAGATATATATTTCTCTGACAGGAAAGTAAATGATCTAAAAACTATTTATCTAAACTCATGTCCTATATTGAACACATATTTAGTATGTCTAGATTGATCCCAAATGAGTGTTCTTAGAAACTCTTAAGTAGTGATAGAAATGCAGGTATGTGAGAAAACAATATAGTCCTCAGATAATTAAAAATGAAGTTCTTATTAGTTTGGATGATTTTGGTAGTAAATCATAGCTAAAAAATTATTAAGTGAATTATTTTAAAGCTCTTTTTGGTATAGATGAAAAAGCTAAATAAATGATTACCAACTGTAAAAAACAGCAGGAATCTGGCATTTTATCCTTTAAACTCTCTTTTTTTCCTCAAACTTTAAACTTTTTATTTTGGGGTATAGTTGAGTAACAATATAGTTTCAGGTAAACAGTGAAGGGACACAGCCATAATATATATATATATATATCCATTCTTCCCTAAGACGCCAGCCCATTCAGGCTGCCATGTAACATTAAATAGAGTTTCATGTGCTATACAATAGGTCCTTCTTGGTTATCCATTTGGAATATAGCAGTGTGTACATTGCCTTCCCAAACTCTCTAACTATCCCTTCTCCTTGGCAACTATAAGTTCACTTACTAAGTCTGTGAGTCTCTTTCTGTTTTGTAAGTAAGTTCATTTGGATAATTTCTTTTTAGAGTCCACATATAATGAATTTCATATGATATTTCTTTCACTTTCTTTTAAATTATGTATGGTCTACAAAAAATTTTCTCATGATATTTAATAGTAACCATCAGTTATTAAGTACCTACTCTGCCAGTAACTATTTGTAGTCATTTGTTTAATTTTCATTAACTCCCTCATAGAAATTGCTATCAGCATTTCACAAATTGGCAACTGAGGATTATGTAGAAACCATAAAGCTAATAAAGAATGAACTGGTCATGAACTCAGGATTATCTGGCACCAAAACCTATGGTTTTGCCCTTTACGCTGGAGCCTCAAAGTAATTTTCAGCTCACCCACTCTGTGCCAGCCCTTCTTTAAATCCTCCCTTGACCACCCAGCAGCTTTGAGCATTCTTTGCTTTCACACCGTGTTTGGTCACAATTAAGTGGGAAACATTCCTGCATTTTTTTTTTTTTTTTTTTTATTAGTTGGAGGCTAATTACTTTACAATATTGTAGTGGTTTTTGCCTGCACTTTTAAAGGCACTAGCCTAAAGCCAGTGCTCTGAGACAACCCAGAGCAATAGGGTGGGAGGGGAGTGGGAGGAAGGTTCAGGAAATAGGGGACAAATGTGCACCAGTGGCTGATTCATGTTGATGTAGGGCAAAAACCATCAAAATATTGTAAAGTAACTGTCCTCCAATTAAAATAAATAATTAAAAAATATAATCATAGAAAAAAAGGCACTGGCTTAGTCTCTGCTCTTTCTTGTTTTACATTTTTTAAAGTTATATAGTAATTATACCCTGGGTCAGTTTCCACTTTTCTCCATTTCCTTTATCCATAGAGCTAACTAGAGAGTGGAGAAGATTCCAAACTTTATGTTCGGGTTTGTTTGTGAGTGGGGAGGATAGAGGCTGAAGATGATGGTAGAGAATACAAAGAGATTGTTGATGGACCTTCTGAGCAGAGCCCACATTGAGGATCCTATACTTGCTCTGATATTAACAAGTATCTTTTGATTCATTCTCCTTTTGGTCCCTGTGTTGATTCCCCATTCCCCTGCTTCCCAACAGAGGATGGATGCTCTGCAATGCGGGGTTAATTTCTTCCTGGATATATGCCATTGAGTTCAGTTCATGTCTGATTGTTTGTGACCCCACGGACTGCAGCACACCAGGCTTCCCCATCCATCACCAACTCCCGGAGTTTACTTAAACTCATGTCCATCGAGTTGGTGATGCCATCGAATCATCTCAACCTCTGTTGTCCCCTACTCCTCCCGCCTTCAATCTTTCCCAGCATCAGGGTCTTTTCAAATGAGTAAGTTCTTCGCATCAGGTGGCCAAAGTATTGGAGTTTCAGCTTCAACATCAGTCCTTAGAGTGAATATTCAGGACCGATTTCCTTTAGGATGGACTGGTTGGATCTCCTTGCAGTCCAAGGGACTCTCAGGAGTCTACTTCAACCCCACAGTTCAAAAGCATAAATTCTTTGACACTCAGCTTTCCTTGTAGTCCAACTCTCACATCCATACAAGACTACTGGACAAACCATAGCTTTGACTAGAAGGATCTTTGTTGGCAAATTAATGTGTCTGCTTTCTAATATGCTGTCTAGGTTGGTCATAATTTTTTTTCTGAGGGACAAGCATCTTTTAATTTCATGGCTGCAGTCATCATCTGCAGTGATTTTGGAGCCCAAAAAAAGTCTCTCACTGTCTCCATTGTTTCCCCATCTATTTGCCATAAAGTGATGAGACTGGATGCCATCATCTTAGTTTTCTGAATGTTGAATTTTAAGCCAACATTTTCACTCTCCTCTTTCATTTTCATCAAGAGGCTCTTTAATTCTCTTTTGCTTTCTGCCATAAGGGTGGAGTCATCTGCATATCTGAGGTTATTGATATTCCTCCCAGCAATCTTCATTCCATCTTGTGATTCTTCCTGTCCAGTATTTCTCATAAATAAATAGGGTGATAGTATACAGCTTTGACTTACTCCTTCCCCTATTTGGAACTAGTCTGTTTTTCCATGTCCAGTTCTAACTGTTGCTTCCTGACCTGCATGCAGATTTCTCAGGAGGCAGGTCAGGTGATCTGGTAATCCCATCTCTTGAAGAATTTTCCATAGTTTGTGATCCACACAGTCAAAGGCTTTGGCATAGGCAATAAAGCAGATGTAGATGTTTTTCTGGAACTCTCTTGCTTTTTTGATGATCCAGTGGATGTTGGCAATTTGATCTTTGGTTCCTCTGCCTTTTCTAAAACCAACTTGAACATCTGGAAGTTCATGGTTCACGTACTGTTGAAGACTGACCTGGAGAATTTTGAGCATTACTTTGCTAGTGTGTGAGAGTAGTGCAATTGTGTGGTAGCTTGAACATTCTTTGGCATTGCCTTTCTTTGGAATTGGAATGAAAACTGACCTTTTCCAGTTCTGTGGCCACTGATGAGATTTCCAAATTTTCTGGCATACTGAGTGCAGCACTTTCACAGCATCACCTTTTAGGATTTGAAATAGCTCTACTGGAATTCCATCACTTCCACTAGCTTTGTTCATAGTGATACTTCTAAGGCCCACTTGACTTCACATTCCAGGATGTCTGACTCTAGGTGAGTGACCACAACATAGTGATTATCTGGGTCATGGAGATCTTTCTTTGTGTGGTTCTTTTGTGTATTGTTGCCACCTCTTCTTGATATCTTCTGCTTCTTTTAGGTCCATACCATTTATGTCCTTTATTGAGCCCATCTTTGCATGAAATGTTACCTTAGTATCTCTAAGTTTCTTGAAGAGATCTCTAGTCTTTCCCATTCTATTGTTTTCCTCTATTTCTTTGCATTGATCACTGAGGAAGGCTTTCTTTCTTTCTTTTTTTAAAATATTATTTTATTAGTTGGAGGCCAATCACTTCACAACATTTCAGTGGGTTTTGTCATACATTGACATGAATCAGCCATAGAGTTACACGTATTCCCCATCCCGATCCCCCCTCCCACCTCCCTCTCCACCCGACTCCTCAGGGTCCTCCCAGTGCACCAGGCCCGAGCACTTGACTCATGCATCCCACCTGGGCTGGTGGTCTGTTTCACCATAGATAATATACATGCTGTTCTTTCAAAACATCCCACCCTCACGTTCTCCCCCAGAGTTCAAAAGTCTGTTCTGTACTTCTGTGTCTCTTTTTCTGTTTTGCATATAGGGTTATCGCTACCATCTATCTAAATTCTATATATATGTGTTAGTATACTGTAATGTTCTTTATCTTTCTGGCTTACTTCAATCTGTATAATGGGCTCCAGTTTCATCCATCTCATTAGAACTGATTCAAATGAATTCTTTTTAATGGCTCAGTAATATTCCATGGTGTATATGTACCACAGCTTCCTTATCCATTCGTCTGCTGATGGGCATCTAGGTTGCTTCCATGTCCTGGCTATTATAAACAGTGCTGCGATGAACATCGGGGTGCACGTGTCTCTTTCAGATCTGGATTCCTCAGTGTGTATGCCCAGAAGTGGTATTGCTGGGTCATATGGCAGTTCTATTTCCAGTTTTTTAAGAAATCTCCACACTGTTTTCCATAGTGGCTGTACTAGTTTGCATTCCCACCAACAGTGTAAGAGGGTTCCCTTTTCTCCACACCCTCTCCAGCATTTATTGCTTGTAGACTTTTGGATAGCAGCCATCCTGACTGGCGTGTAATGGTATGAGGAAGGCTTTCTTATCTTTCTTGTTAGACTTTGGAACTCTTCATTCAAATGGGTGTATCTTTCCTTTTCTCATTTGCCTTTCATTTCTCTTCTTTTCTCAGCTATTTGAAAGGCCTCCTCAGACAATCATTTTGCCTTTTTACATTTATTTTTCTTGGGGATGGTCTTGATCACTGCCTCCTGTATAATGTCATGAATCTCTGTCCTCAGTTCTTCAGGTACTCTGTCTATCAGATCAAATCCCTTGAATCTGTTTGCTATTTCCATTGTATAATTGTAAGGGATTTGATTAAGGTCATACCTGAATGGTCTAGTGGTTTTCCCCACTTTCTTCAATTTAAGTCTGGATTTGGCAATAAAGAGTTCATGTTCTGAGCCAGAGTCAGCTCCTGGTCTTCTTTTTGCTGACTGGTCTTCTTAGAGCTTCTCCATCTTTGGTGGCAAAGAATATAATCAGTCTGATTTTGGTATTGACCATCTGGTGATGTCCAAGTGTAGAGACTTCTCTTGTGTTGTTGGAAGAGGGTGTTTGCCATGACCAGTGCATTCTCTTGGCAAAACTATGTTAGCCTTTGGCCTGCTTCATTTTGTACTCCAAAGCCAAATTTGCCTATGACTCCTGGTATCTCTTGACTTCCTACTTTTGCATTCCAGTCCCCTATGATGAAAAGGACATCTTTTTTGGGTGTTAGTTCTAGAAGGTCTTGTAGGTCTTCATAGAACCATTCAGCTTCGGCTTCTCCAGTGTTACTGGTTGGGGCATAAACTTGGATTACTATGATATTGAATGTGTTGCCTTGGAAATGAACAGAGATCATACTGTCATTTTTGAGATTACATCCACAAAGTGAATTTTGGACTCTTTTGTTGATTATGAGGGATACTCCATTTCTTTCAAGGGATTCTTGCTCGCAGTAGTAGATATAATGGTCATCTGAGTTAAATTCACCCATTCTAGTCCATTTAGTTTGCTGATTCCTAGAATATCAGTGTTCACTCTTGCTATTTCCCGTTTGACCACTTCCAATTTACCTTGATCCAATTTACCTTGTGTTCTTATGCAATATTGCTCTTTACAGCATTGGGTTTTATTTCCATCACCAGTCATATCCACAACTGGGTGCTGTTTTTGTTTTGGCTTCATCTCTTCATTCTTTCTGGAGTTATTTGTCCACCATTATCCAGTGGCATATTGGGCACCTACCTACCTGGGGAGTTCATCTTTCAGTGTCCTATTTTTTGCTTCTTCATACTCTTCATGGGGTTCTCAAGGCAAGAATAATGAAGTGGTTTGCCATTCCCTTCTCCAGTGGACCACATTTTGTCAGAACTCTCCACCATGACCTCTCCGTCTTAGGTGGCCCTAGACAGCATGGCTCATATTTTCATTGAGAGACAAGGCTGTGGTCCATGTGATCAGTTTGATTAATTTTCTGTGATTGTGGTTTTCATTTTGTCTGCCCTCTGATGGATAAGGATAAAAGGCTCATGGAAACTTCCTGATAGGAGTGACTGACTGAGTGGGGAAACTGGGTCTTTTTCTGATGGGCAGAGCCATGCTCAGTAAATCTTTAATCCAATTTTCTGTTGATGGGCGGGGCTGTGTTCCCTCCCTGTTGTTTGACCTGAGGGCAAACATTGATGGAAGTAGTGAAGATAATGGCGACTTTCTTCAAAAGGTTCTGTGCACGCACTGCCACACTCAGTGCCCCTGACTCTGCAGGCCCACTGCCAACCCACGCCTCTGCCGGAGACTCTTGGACACACAAGGGCCAGTCGAGGTCAGTCTCTTGTGGGGTCACTGCTCCTTTCTCCTGGATCCTGGTGTACACAAGGTTTTGTTTGTGCCCTCCAAGAGTCTGTTTTCCCAGTCCCGTGTAAGTTCTGGCGGCTCTATGGTGGGGTTAATGGTGAGCTCCTCCAAGAGGGCTTATACCATACCCAGATCTGCTGCACCCAGAACCCCTGTTTCAGCAGCAGGCCACTGCTGATCTGTACCTCCATAGAAGACACTCAAACACTCAAAGGCAGGTCTGGATCAGCCTCTGTAGGGCCTTATGGTATGCACAAGATTTTGTTTGATCCTTGGAGCATCTTTGGTGTGTATGGGGTTTGATTCTGAACGTGATTTCTTCCCTCCTACCGTCTTGCTGGGGCTTCTTTGACCTTGGATGTGGAGGATTTTTTTTTTTTTTTTGGTAGGATCCAACATTCTCCTGTTGACGATTTTTCAGCAGTGAGTTATAATTTTAGAGTTCTCACCAGAGAAGATGAGTGCACATCCTTCCACTCTGCCATCTTGTAGACAAGATATATGCTGTGATACTATTAAAATACCTTAAAAATTGCTTTAAATATACTATCTCATCTCTACTTTTCTTCATGATTGAAATGCTTTTGTTTTTAGAAAACAGTATTCATTTACTGTAAAAGCATTGGTACAGTAAAAAATCCATATGTAGTTACAGTAATTTGCTTTTTTTTCTGTGTAAATGAATCATGGAAGGAGAAAGTCTTGATATAAGTATTCAATTATATAGTTCATACATTGATCACAATGAGACACTTTGACTGATAGACTAAGAGTTTGAGTTATTTGTATTGTATTTAATCTCTTATGAACAAAGAAGTCTATTGTAGAGATTTGGAAGTATTAAGGTTGGGAAAGCCAGTTGGTCAAATTTCAAGAGGCCAAAAGATTACACAAAGTAGACAACATTGGTGATTTCACCCTGGTTCAGCATAGCAGATTCAGAGACTCAATCTTGACAATACCCTACAATTAGTCAGATGTGTTGGATGACTCACACTGATTAAACTCACAAGAGACCAAAGTATATAAATCAGAAAGCCAGTGTGTTATTTGACAATAAGATATATAACGGACAACATAACCCAACACTCCTGTCTTTGGCCAGAGTGTTCTGTTTTACAAGCAACCAGAAATGTGCTTGGTGCACATGGGAACATTATGAGTGACAAATTTGATCTGAGGGTTTAACAGAATTTCTACAATAGAAATAAATTCTACTCAGCATTGCTTAGGTGGGCCAGTGCCAGCGTTTGTCTTTCAGGTCCTATTGCTGCTATACTCAGAATTTACAAATTTGTTTTTCTTTCTATTTTTTAAAAATAAATTTACTTCTATTACTATCTGGTCTATTTTGAACCTTCTTCAAATGATATTTTAAATTGTGGTGCATATAAAGACAAAAGTTGTATTTGACCACTGTAGGGGAAGATTTGTATTTACATAGTTCAACAACTATATTTACTTAGTGAAAACCTACTTGGGAAATCAGATTCTCCAAATGTTGTCAAAGATGTGTTCCTAGCTAGTCAAGTCCATGGGCTATCAGTGACTATGTAGATGTGTCAGAATTGACAAAACTACCAAAAAATTATAAATAAAAGGGAAAAAAATGTTCATATTATGTTGGAAAACAATGTAACATGTAGTTTAGAAAACAGATATGACATATCTACTATAATTCCAAAGGATACATGACTTTAAAATTTAAAGAGAAAACTCCAAAATTGTCAACCACATAAATATTTTGGTGTAAAATAAATCAATCTTAAGCTACAACCAACGGAATTTATTTACTTAAATGCCCAATAAAGGAGCTCATTATGATTGTCTTACTGAATGGAATAGTCCTACAAAGAGCCACATAATGTGTGCATGCGTGTGTGTGTTCATGTGTGTGTGCGTGTGTGTGTGTGAGTCACTCAGTCGTGTACAACTCTTTGCAACTCCATGAACTGTTGCCCACCAGGCTCTTCTGTCCATGGGATTCTCCAGGCAAGGATACTGGAGTGAGTAGCCATTCCCTTCTTCAGAGGATTTTCTGACCGAGGGATCAAACCCAGCCTACACTGCAGTCAGATTCTTTACTGTCTGAGCCACCAAGAAAACGCAAAGAGTCACAGAGTTATGCTGTAACCATAGGCTTCTCTGGTGGCTCAATTGGTAAAGAATCTGCCCGCAACGCAGGAAACCCTGGTTCGATCCCCAGGTAATAACAATCTGTTGGAGAAGGAAATGGCAAATCCCTCCAGTATTCTTGCCTGGAGAATTCCATGGACAGAGGAGCCTGGCAGTATCTACAATCCATAGGATCCCAGAATCAGACACGACTGAGTGACTAATACACAATCTAACAAAGAGCAGTTGCTATTGTAAAATAATATCTAGTGTTAAATAATTTTTCTCGAATCGACAAACTGGTGGAAACTAGAAGAATGCATTTTGGAACCAGGTAAAACTTGTGGAAAGTTTTTGCCTTCCCTTCTTCTAACCCTGACAAGTGGCTTGAGAAGGTGAACATTAGAGAAGAGGAATCAGTTCAGTTCAGGTCAGTTGCTCAGTCGTGTCCGACTCTTTGTGACCCCATGGACTGCAGCACACCAGCCTCCCTGTCCATCACCACCTCCCAGAGTTTACTTAAACTCATGTCCATTGAGTCAGTGATGCCATCCAACCATCTCATCCTCTGTCGTCCCCTTCTCCTTCCGCCTTCAATCTTCATCAGGGTCTTTTCAAACGAGTCACTTCTTCACATCCTATGGCCAAAGTATTGGAGTTTCAGTTTCAGCATCAGTCCTTACAATGAATATTCAGGACCGATTTCCTTTAGGATGGACTGGTTGGATCTCCTTGCAGTCCAAGGGACTCTCAAGAGTCTTCTCCAACACCATAATTCAAAAGTATCAATTCTTTGGCACTCAGCTTTCCTTATAGTTCAACTCTCACATCCATACATAACTACTGAAAAAACCATAGCTTTGACTAGATGGACCTTTGTTGGCAAAATAATGTCACTACTTTTTAATATGCTGTCTAGGTTGGTCATAGCTTTTCTTCCAAGGAGTAAGCATCTTTTAATTTCATGGCTGCAGTCATCATCTGCAGTGATTTTGGAGCCCCCAAAATAAAGTCACCCTCTGTTTCCCCATCTATTTGGCATGAAGTGATGGGACCAGATGCCATAATCTTAGTTTTCTGAATGTTGAGCTTTAAGCCAACTTTTTCACTCTCCTCTTCCATTTTCATCAAGAAACTCTTTAGTTCTTCTTCATTTTCCGCCATAAGGGTGGTGTTATCTCCATATCTGAGGTTACTGATATTTCTCCCATCAATCTTCATTCCAGCTTGTGCTTCATCCAGTCCAGCGTTTCTCATGATGTACTCTGCATATAAGTTAAATAAGCAGGGTGACAATATACAGCCTTGACGTACTCCTTTTCCTATTTGGAACCAGTCTGTTGTTCCATGTCCAGTTCTAACTGTTGCTTCCTGACCTGCATGCAGATTTCTCAAGAGGCAGGTCAGGTGGTCTGGTATTCCCATCTCTTTCAGAATTTTCCACAGTTTATTGTGATCCACACAGTAAAAGGCTTTGGCATAGTCAATAATGCAGAAATAGATGTTTTTCTGGAACTCTCTTGCTTTTTTGATGATCCAACGGATGTTGGCAATTTGATCTCTGCTTCCTCTACCTTTTCTAAAACCAGCTTGAACATCTGGAAGTTCATAGCTCTTGTACTGTTGAAGCCTGATTTGAAGAATTTTGAGCATTACTTTGCTAGCCTGCGAGATGACTGCAATTGTGTGGTAGCTTGAACATTCTTTGGCATTGCCTTTCTTTGGGATTGGAATGAAAACTGACCTTTTCCAGTTCTGTGGCCATTGATGAGTTTTCCAAATTTGCTGGCACATTGAGTGTAGCACTTTCACAGCATCATCTTTTAGGATTTGAAATAGGTCAACTGGAATTCCATTATGTCCACTAGCTTTGTTCGTAGTGATGCTTCCTAAGGCCCACTTGACTTCACATTCCATGATGTCTGGCTCTAGGTGAGTGATCATACCTTCATGATTATCTGGGTTATGAATATCTTTTTTGTATAGTTCTTTTGTGTATTGTTGCCACCTCTTCTTAATACCTCCTGCTTCTGTTAGGTCCATACCTTTTCTGACCTTTATCATGCCCATCTTTGCATGAAATATTCCCTTGGTACCTCTAATTATCTTGAAGAGATCTCTAGTCTTTCCCATTCTATTGTTTTCCTCTATTTCTTTGCATTGATCACTGAGGCAGGCTTTCTTATCTCTCCTTGCTATTCTTTGGAATTCTGCATTCAAATGGGTATATCTTTCCTTTTCTCTTTTGTTTTTTACTTCTTTTCTCAGCTATTTGTAAGGCCTCCTCAGACAGACATTTTGGTTTTATGCATTTCTTTTTCTTGGGTGTGGTCTTAATCCCTGTCTCCAATACAATGTCAGGAACTTCCATTCACAGTTCATCAGGCACTCTGTCTATCATATCTAATCCGTTGAATCTATTTCTCACTTCCATTCTCTAATCATAAGGGATTTGATTTAGGTCATACGTGAATGGTCTATTGGTTCTGCCTTCTTTCTTCAGTTTAGGTCTGAATTTGGTAATAAGGAGTTCATGATCTGAGTCAGTCAGCTACTGGTCTTCTTTTTGCTGACTGTATAGGGCTTCTCCATCTTTGGCTGCAAAGAATATAATCAATCTGATTTCGGTATTGACTATTTAGTGATGTCCACGTGTAGAGGAATAGTCAGTTTCTTACTCGGTGAATATATGCATTGAAAAAAGGGTACAATTCATTTATTCATGTTAAAATTCACACCCATAAAAAGATATTTGCCTGTACTGAAGTCTGCTTTTTTCTACATACTATGTTTTAGAGGTCACTGAAAAATAACCCGTTTTTCCCCCTGGAAAGGTCAATGAAGCCATTTGAATTTGTTTTACTAATGCCACTGGTTTACTCTTATAGATTATATTATTTTACATTTTGTACATGAAAATGTGAAATATACATTTAAAAAATACATTTAAGATAATTTTTAGGTTTATTCCAAGAGTTATGTTGTATAATTTGTAAACTGAATCATCAGTGCCTGGTTAATTCTTGTCTTTTAAATCTAAGATTATCTTAAATTAAGCATTTGACTCACAACTTTCTCCGCTCCAAGTTTTGCCATCTCCTTGGCTAACATTTGAGTCCATGTGGATGACCCATCTGGCTCTTGCTCAGGTCCTTGATTTCCACATCTTCAGTGACCTTTACTTCCAGAGCACTGCAGCCAACGATTCCCTCAACCACATCCAGGACCTTTTCAATCACTCAATTACCTCCCCTTTAAAATGCTAAAATCAAACAACCAGGTCTCAACCTCATATACTTATAGTTCAGTCGTTCTCAGCCCAGACTATATATTAGAGAAATCTGAAAGATCCTGATGCCCAGGTAAGGCCACATCCCAGATTAATTCAATCAGAATTTCTGGACTTTCTGGAGGTGTAATACAAAAAACAGTAGATCTTAAAGCTCCTCAGGTTACACTAATATACCTCCAAGATTGAGGATCACAGTTTTAGTTCTTCCATTTTGTTGCTCATTATACCTGTTTTTGAAACATTGATCCCTCAGCTGTTGCCAATCTGCCTTTCTCTCCTTTTGCTCCTCTGTCTTTGTTTCATTCCCCAGCAGGCTGTCAATCTTGGATAAGCCTGATGGTCTCCTGCCTGTACGTGTAGGTGGGCGACTGAGCACTGGTGAAGAATCAAGTCACATCACAGGACAGGGTCTTTCTTTTTAGTTGCACCTGGGATCTCAATGATGCCAGACAAGTCTCATTTTGCCAGTTATTTTATGCTCCCTTTCTCCACAATACTTAAAATATGCCTCACTTTTCTCAAACTATAAAATATATGGAATTGTGAATTCAAACTACCTTCATTTCTCCTGAAATATCATTCTCATTTTCTCCCCTTCACCTAAACTTGCTTATTTACTGTTTCATATCTCACAAATGGTATTTTCATTTAATTGGCAGAAATACAAACACCTCCCTGGAATCCTTCTTGTTTCTCTCCTTCCTTATATCAAATCCCCCAATCCTGTAGCTTACATATTTTAAAATTTGTTCTGTTTCTTGGTATTGTGACTGTTATAACCGTAGGCTGAATAAGCATGTATGCTTTTCTTGGTTGCTGAAACAGTCTCAAATCTGGCCTCTTTCCAAGCAATTGTTTAGTGTGAGATACCTAAATGCCTACTAGTTCATTGATTTTACCGTTAGAATGTATTCCACATTTCAGAATTTAAAGGTCCTCCTAAATCTGTCCTTCATCTTTCTCTGCTGCCTAATATCATACATTTTACAAAATCCTATTGCTTATAAACCTTACATATTTATCCAGTTTTCAGTGCTGTTCCCTCTGCTTGGAACATTGCTTCTTCTTCTCTTTCACTGGCTCAGCTTGACATTATTTACCCTGGGAAGCTTTCTCTTCACTCTGTCTGGGACTAGTGGCCTCTCCACTTGTTTCATTCATCCTTATTCTTTTACCTCTATCCTAGCTCTTAGTCATTGCTTTGAAGGTATGTTTTCCCTTTATGCGCATTTCCCAAGAAACCGTAAGGGACCATAGCAGATTTTAATATAATGTAACATAAAATAATATAATATAGGTTTTCATCATCATAATAAATAATTGGTCGTCAATTTCAAGAGAATGTTCAAATACTTTTAATGATGTATAAAAAGTTTGGCTAGAATTCCACAGAATTTCATAATATGATAGAACACTCAGTAGAGGACTATAAATAATAATAATGAAAATCTTGAGACTCAAGTGAAAATTACTTTGGTGGTGGTTTAGCAGCTAAGTCGTATCCGACTCTTGCAACCCCCTGGACTATAGCCTGCCAGGCTCCTCTGTCCATGGCAAGAATACTAGAGTGGGTTGCCATTTCCTTCTCCAGGGGATCTTTCCAATCCAGGAATTGAACTCTGGTCTCCTGTACTATAGGCAGATTCTTTACCAACTGAGCTACAAGGGAAGCCTGAAAATTAGTTTAGTGATCCCACACTCATGTTTAGTTTTGAGATCTTTTCCCATATTTGATGTACTGAACATGATCTGCAATTCACCCAGATGATCACTAGACATAGAGAGAGAAGAGAGCAGAGTTTGAGATCTGAAAATCACCTGAAAAAATCCTCTGGGTCAAACCACATCCTTTTTTTGCTAAATGTAAGCAACAAAGAGTTTGGAGCTAGATAAACCTGGATGTTAAACTTGGATTCACTATCAATCAATTGGATTAATTACTTAAATCTTAGTTTTTTCATCTATAAGATAATTAAGCTTGCATTATAAGGATGTCATAAAGGTTAAATTAAAAATACGTATATAAATGCCCAATATAGTACCTGCTAAATCAGATACCTGCTCCATGCTTTTATTTTTACAATGGTGCCTTAAATACTATATTATTTTGGATTAAAGCATTATATCTCCAGGAATTCCCAGTTAAATATAAATATAGGGTATGAGGTAAACATTTTAGCTTCAATTAATGTATGTGTGTGTTTGTGTGGGTGGGTACTTACATACTCACCTCTGAGGTGGTAGGATACTGAGAATTAAACACAGAAGAAATGGATAGAGTACCTTATGGGCTTCTTTCATGTATGAGGGATGATGTGATAAGTATGAAATGTAGAACACTGATTTAGGGAAGGTTTAAACATATTTTGGTCTAGCCCCATAGAAAACTTTGGTTTCTTAGAAAAGTGAAATAAAGACTCAGTGCTGAGGCTTAGGAGCAGTGCTGTTGGACAGGTAAGAGTGTATCTGGATAATCTTCAACCTCCTTACATTAAAATTTTTTTATTAATTTTTATTGGGGTATAATTGATCCACAATGTGTTACTTCAAGTGTATAGCAAAGTGAATCTGTTACATGCCTATATCTATCTATCTACCTATCTACAGTCTTTTTTAGAGTCTTTTCCCATATAGGCTATCACACAGAACTGTACTGAGTAAAATTCTCTGTGCTATACAGTAGGTCCATACTGGTTATCTATTCTACATACATTGTAGTTGTTCAGTTGCTATGTCATGTGTGACTCTTTGCAACCCCATGGACACCAGGGACACCAGTAGCACACCAGGCTCCTGTGGCCTCCATTATTTCCTGAAGTTCGCTCAGATTTATGTCCATTGAGTCAGTGATGCTATCTAACCATCTCACGCACTGCTGCCCCCTTCTCCTTTTGCCTTCAAACTTTCCCAGCATCAGAGTTTTTCCAATGAGTCAGCTTTTCACATCAGGGGGCCAAAGTATTGGAGCTTCAGCATCAGTTCTTCTAATGAATATTCAAGATTGATTTCTGTTAGGATTGACTGGTTTAACCTCCTTGTAGTCAAACAGACCCTCAAGAGTTTTCTCCAACATCATGATTTGAAAGCATCAGCGCTCAGCCTTCCTTAGGGTCCAACTCTCACATCCATACATGACTACTGGAAAAATCATAGCTTTGACTGAATGGACCTTTGTCAGCAAAGTGATGTCTCTGTTTTTTAGCATGCTGTCTTGGTTTGTCATAGCTTTGATTCCAAGGAGCAAGCATCTTTCAATTTTTGACTGCTAACACTGTCACAAGCAGTGATCTGGAGCCCAGGAAAATGAAATCTGTCACTGCTTCCACTTTTTCCCCTTCTGTTTGCCATGAAGTGATGGGACCAGATGCCATGACTTTTGTTTTTCTGATGTTGAGTTTTAAGCCAGCCTTCACTCTCTTCTTTCACTCTTGTCAAGAGTTTAGTTCCTCTTTACTTTCTGCCTTCAAAGTGGTATCTAAGATTGTTGGTAGTTCCCCCAGCAGTTTTGAGTCCAGTTTGTGATTCATCCAGCCTGGCATTTCACATGATGTGCGTGCGTGCGTGCGTGTGTGTGTGTGTGTGTGTGTGTGTGTGTGTGTGTGTTAGTAGCTTCAGTTGTGTCCAACTCTTTGCAACCCTATGGACTGTAGCCCAGCAGACTCCTCTGTCCATGGGATTCTCCAGGCAAGAATACTGGAGTGGGTTGCCATGTCCTCCTCCAGGGTATCTTCCTGACCCAGGGATTGAATCTGCATCTCTTTTGTCTCCTGCATTGGCAAATGGGTTCTTTACCACTAGCACCACCTGGGAAGCCCATGATGTACTCTGCATAAAAGTTAAATATGTAGGGTGACAATATACAGCCTTGTCATATTCCTCTCCCAATTTTCCCATGTTCCATGTCCGGTTTACCTCTCCCATTGCTCCATGTCCGGTTCTGACTGTTGCTTCTTGACCCACATACATGTTTTCAGGAGACAGGTAAGGTGGTCTGGTGCTCCCATCTCTTTAAGAATTTTCCAGTTTGTTGTGATCCACACAGTCAAAGGCTTTAGCATACTCAATGAAGCAGAAGTAGATGTTTTTCTGGAACTCTCTTACTTTCCCCATAGTAGTGTGTATATGTCAACTTCCTTAAATTTTAACTTAGATGGTTTTAACTGGTTTGTCTCAGTTGGCCTTTGAGAACCTGAAAGGAAACAGGTTGAAGCTGCAGGTCTCTGTATAGTGGGACACTTCTGTGAGTCTGGGCCCTTTGGTATTTTTGTGACAATGATGTTTCCTCCTGCCCCTTTCTTTGGTGATATCAAAGTACACATATCTGTGGAAACGACTCACTAAAATGTGGGTCTTGGCTGCAAGTCATTTCTAGTTAAATCCATCTGAATTGGAATTATGTTCCAATTGTGTTGCCTTCTTTTTCTCTTGCACCCTTATATCAAGAAATTTAGATATTTAAAAATATGCATCTTGAAAGGAAAAAGAAAAAACAAAAGTAAATTTTTGATATTTTTATTGTTACAATGAATTTCTCTTTCAATGAATTGTTTTTAGATGTGTAGGTATTGATCATTATATGAGTTCTAAGAAATAGTCATAAACTAGCTAGGTTTGGGAAATTTCATTAAAATCCTTGTTGACAATAAGGACCTACTGTATAGCACAGAGAACTACATTTGACATCTTAATAACCTACAATGGAAAAGAATCTGAAAAGAGAATATATATATATATATATATATATATATATATATATGAAGGAAATGGCAACCCACTTCAGTGTTCTTGCCTGGAAAATCTATATATGTATACAAACACACACACATATGTATAGGGCTTACTTGGAGGCTCCGCTGGTAAAGAACGTACTTGCCAATGCAGGAGACACAAGAGAAGCAGGTTTGATTCCTGTGTTGGGAAGATGACTTGGAGGAGAGTATGGCAACCCACTCCAGTATTCTTGCCTAGGAATTCCCATGGATAGAGGAGCCTGGCAGGCTACAGTCCACGGGGTCGCAGAGTTGGACATGACTGAGCTCACATGCATGCATGCATATACATGTATAGCTGAATCACTTTGCTCTATATCTGAAATTAACACAACACTGTAAATCAGCTTTACTTAAAAAAAAAAAATTCCTCCTGAAACCCGTATGTAGCATTTACATTTCATTTATCTGTCACCAGAGGGAGTAAGAACTCTGCTAAATGTTACATATTTTCAAATTTTTCCAAAAACAGTTGTATGAAAAGTATCCCCTTGACTTATGATAAAAAGTTTTCTCTTTTCCCTAATCCATCTAGGAACTCCTTTATTAGGTCTGATTTTGAACTGATATGACATTGTATCTGAATTATAAAAGCTAATTTATAAACATATTAGAATCTATAAAAGATTATTTTGTGAACAGTCTGAAAAGGTCTGAATGAGATTTTTGACTAATATGCATAAGTTAGTCATCATGTGCAACATTTAAGAAATTGTAAACAAAGTTGTGTCTTATTAATAGTGATGCAATATAATAACGAAATATATTGCAAAAGTGAAAAATAATATTGAGGAAAATCTGAACTTTCTTTCCTAGGATGTCTGTAACCTATGACAATTTTCTGTTTTCTCATCTGTTTTCATTGCTTTTAAAAAAATGCTAGGTACTAATGTGCACTCAGTCATTTCATGTACCATGATACTCCACAGATTATTAGATAGTTTTTGGAGTAAAAGTTTAAAATGTCTCCCATGAAAAGTGCAACATTGCTGAAACCAAAAAAGTTTTTAACAAAATAAAAATTTGCACAGTCTCCTTTTCAGAGTTTAGGTTTAAAAAAAAATCACATGGATGTTTGTCTTATGTTCTTTGGTAGAATAAATATAATTTCCCCTGAAATTATTGCTTCTTCTTGCTTAGGTATAAAGTAAAAATACCTAAGTATCTAGTAGCTTTTAAGGAAAGATCTCCCAAACTTAATATTGATGAGTCATATATATGCTCTGTTTTATAAGTATAGGATAGAAATTATGAAAAAGTGATGCTACCTTTTTTTCAGGCTTAGTATAAGCTATAAATTTCCCCCCACTCAACTAAAAATTCTCAAGAGGATAACATATGGAGAGTAAAATATAGTGTGTTAGTCTCTCAGTCATGTCTGACTCTTTGTGATCCCAAGGGGTATAGCCCACCAGGCTCCTCTGTCCACAGGGTTTTCCAGGCGAGAATACAGGAGAATGTTGCTACTCCTTTCTCTAGGGGATCTTCTCCACCCAGGGACCTTCCCTGGTCTCCTAGATCGCAGGAAGATTCTTTACCATCTGAGTCACCAGGGCATCTAGGATAACATACAGAGAGCAAGATATTAACTAATATGAAATAAATTATGTGCCTTAATATATTAATCCTTTCTTATTTTTTGATTAAATATACAGACATTAAATGGCCTAGAAATTTTGTTTGTTGGAATATGTGCAAAAGCGATTCAGTAAAAATGCAAGCCTTTGCTACAAGTCATTTCTTGTAAATCCATCTGAAAATTTTGCTGCTTATGTTTCATCTTTAAACTTTAGTTTTGCAGTAAGAACTATGATCTTCAAAAGAAGCACTTGTTATTGTTTGTAATGCCTTAGCTATGACATGTGTCAGCTAACTCAGTGCAAACTTCTGGGAATCCTGAAGAAACACAGTGATTCCCCACTCCACCCACTACTCCTAGTTTCCCACAGTTTTTTTTTTTTTTCTTCTTTCCCCTCATGTGGCTTAAATTGATGAGAGTGTGAATACTAAGGATCATTTGTAATAAAAACTCAAAAGGAATGACTTTAAACATGTAACCTCAGAGCAGTTAGATCACACTTATTTTACATGGAAAAATACAAGCTATACTTTTATCTTTATATCACAATTCTAAAACCTCATGTTACTCAGTGAGTTACTGATGTACTAAAATTATCTTCTGGAGAAGATTTCATTACTTATACTATGTTATAAATGTAGGATAGAATATCTATATATATATAGTAGTTATAGCATTTAGTCTTTGTTATGTTTATAGTTTTTGTTATTAAACTTGTAAATAACAAAGTTTGAGGTTAAAGAATATATGAGAATTTACCTCATGCAAGGCAAGAGAACTTTACAAAGAAAAGTGTTTAAGTGTAAATTCAATTTAATTTGAATTCAACAACTTATCCCATTTTTCACTTGTCAAAGAGGCGTATTTGAACACCTACCTTTGTGATCCTATGGACACCAGGCTACTCTGTCCATGGGATTTTCTAGGCAAGAGTACTGGAGTGGGTTGCCATTTCCTTCTCCAGGGAGTCTTCCCGGCCCAGGGATCGAATCCAGGTCTCCCGCATTGTAGGCAGATGTTTTACCGTCTGAGCCACCAGGGAAGAGTGCAATCATTTTAACCCAGTTTATTTAATAGAAATTCAAGCTGATTTACATAAACATAAATAATAGAAGAGAAAATCATTTGAAGTTAGTAGAAGAGATGAAGGAAGGAGAAATAAGGAAGCAAAAATAAGATGGAAAAATGAATTGGATATTTTATAGAAAATAAATGCCCTGGCAGTTTATACAGTGGTTATTGGAGATTTTAAATTGCTTTTTCATTTTCTAACAGCCAATGAGAAAGAAGGAAACAAAACAGAAATTTTTATTCCTTTAAGATAGAAATAACCCAATTTCTCTAGAAAAACACAACTATTTATGATATTGAGAGCAAACAGTGTTTCTCCTTTGGGTTCTCACCTTGTAAATTAATAAAAATGAAATGCCCCCAATAACATGTTTACAGTGAATTTCTACCCTCTTGCAGTCTCATACTAAGCACTGGGGATTCAAAGATGATTTGACTTAGTTCATGCTCTCAAAGGACTTGTGATCTAGCTAAGGAGATAGACACATAAATATATAAGTAAAATACAACACGTAAGTTTTATGAAACAGGTAAAATCAAAGTACTGTGTTTACAAAAACCACCCTAGTTTGCCACCTTCACACTGTCTCCTACATTGCTTCTAGATATTCACTGCACTAAAGCTCATAAACGATTTGTAATTTAAAATTTGTTGCCAAATAAGTTTCAAACTTTTACCTTGTTAATTCTTTATATGATCAGACCACAAATAATACCCCCATAAATTATTAACTTTGTTGAGAGTATAAATAACTTCAAAAGATAGGTTTTGTATTTTTTCTGTTTCCAGTGTTGGCTCCCACTGCGTGGTATGTTATATGTGCTCAAATATATTTGTGAAAAGCAATGGATACATGAATTCAGCTGGTTGAACAATGCAATGATTTTTTAGCCATTCTGTTATTAAGCATGGTAAAAATATCAACATGCACTTATGCTTTTAAATTTTCTATTACAAAAATGTCTCCTGTTTATAGTAAAATTCCTTTACTTATATTTTGTGACTACCAATGAAGGAAATTCATATTTAGATTTACTAGAAAAATTAGATATTCTTTCACATATAAAAATACCCTATCAGGGTTGTCATTTCTATGCCTGTCACTATAGTGTGTTTGTAAGTACGTATGTATACAGACATTTTAAATATTATCAGCTTGCTGTAACATTAAGAGACTTCATAATGATTTGAAACTCAGATCAGCATTATTCTATGTATGTCTTAATTTGTGTCTAAGTTAAACAGTGGTTAGCAACTTGAAGATTTTTAGCACAGCGGTCAAGTAAAGATGGCATCCATGTATTTGATACATAAAGGACATTAAATATTGAATAACAGCAGTAATTTAACGCATTGTCTTTATTTTATAGCCCTTTCAAAACGATCATCTCCTTTTAAATGATATCAACCTCGTAGATAGATTATTCAAGGAATACTGACCAAAACAGAAAGAGTAAACCTTTACTTCACAGTTTGTTGTGATTAAAGTCTAGAGACCCACTTTTTGAAGATGTTAAATCAAAATTCATGGATTTAACTGTGCTTTGTATTAGAAAGCTGTGGTTTTGTGAAGAAACAAATTTTGTGAATTTTAGCTGATTTCTAACATTGAGTAAGTGTTACATATGTGACATTTGGATTAGAATTACTCATTCATTACCTGACAACTATTGGGCACCTTCTGTGCGCTTGGCATGACAAGTGCTGGAAATAGGTACATGATTTATAATTTCATGTCATCTTCAGGTCAAGTATAAAGATTTCTCACAGGGTGTTTTGGGAGCCCAGATGAAGGGAGGAGGACTGGGGAAAGATTCTAGGAAAAGCCAGTGTTCCAGCTGCTTAGGAAGAATAGGAGGTCAGCAAAGAAGAGAGGGAGACAACCATGGGGTAGAACAGTTTGGGTTGGGCAGGAGAATTAGACACCCTTTGACCTTGCTGGAGAACAGACTGCTAAACGAGTGTCAGTAATGTGACAACGGTCATTCATTTATGTATCTATTCAGTCCACGAAGTATTTAACTGAAAGTTATTATTTAGTGTGTTATTGAGTGATGTCGATTATTCATCAGAAACTGCTGGGGATACCATGGAGAGCAAGATATAAACAGTTTCTGCCAACACGGAGAGTCAGTCTGGGATTAGATCATGGACGACTCTAGAGGGAAATTAGAGAGGTTGTAATTTATCCTGTCAGCAATGGGAAGCTATTCACATAAGTTTAGTCAGCAATGTGAGTGGGTCAGACTTGTGTTTTATATGAATTACTGTGGTAGCTGTGTAAGGTGGGCCTATTCAGAGGAAAAAATATTTACTTGTGGGACTGCTGCTGTAATACCGTTGAGATGTGATAAGGACATTAACCTGAGCTTCCCTCATATTGCAGTCGGTAAAGAATCTGTCTGCAACACAGGAGACCCGGGTTCAATTCCTGGGTTGGGAAGATCCCCTGGAGAAGGAAATGGTAACCCACTCCAGTATTCTTGCCTGGAGAATCCCATGGAGCCTGGCAGGCTACAGCCCATGGGGTTGCAAGAGTCGGACACGACTTAGCAACTAAACCACTGCCAAAGACATTAACGAAGGCAGTGGAAATCATGACAGTTAGAGAGTAACCTATTTGGGAATTAGGATATAAAACGATAAACTGATGACTGCTTGGTGGGAGGTATGATGGAGAGGGAGGAGCTGATGACTCCTTTGTGTTTCTACCTTTTTTGAGTAAATGGATTGATGATATCATCACCAACCAAGAATAGGAGAATTCAGTTTAGAAAATAAACAAACATTTTTTTCCTGGAAGTAAACCTCTGAAATTCAAAAGAATAGTCTGAAATCTATATAATATTTGTGATTTTCAAACTGATTATTTTTGACATTTTTACTTTTCTTCTTTAAGCAATGTGGAATAAAATGGTGAACATTGTATAAGAATAAGCATAAGAGATTATTGAAGTGCTTAGATCTTCTATCACCACCCATAAAAATCCATGAAATTATTTAACTGGGCCTTCAAAACAAATATCTGCTATCACATTGTAATTTGTTTAAGGTATGTGAATTTTGCATTAAAATCATAAAACAATAATATTTAGTTCATTTTAAATGACAAAAAAATGGAGAGAAAAAATATATTTTTAGCTTGAGAAAGTGACACAGTTGGAATAAGAATCCAAGTGGTTTCTGCTTCACTGCTTTTTCCAAACAAAATTTCCTGCCTTACTACCTCATAAACTGCATATCTCCATTTCATATAATTTTTAATTAAGCTTTATAGCCAAGTTGGCACTTGTAATCCTTATATTCTGATAAGTGACATGGAATTGTCTAAAGTCCAATCCTGTTTTTTAATGACGTTAGTCTAAAACTTGAAACCTTAAGCAGCTCTTCTAGTAGTTATTCTTTTAATCTATAATTAACCTGTTTCCATAGGAGAAGTTATTTCTATACTGCTTATACAATAACTTATTACTCTGGGTATCTTCTATTACATAAAATATTTTGAAATGTTTTGTTTTTAATCCCTGAAAGAGTGTTAATAGTCTGGTTGCAGTTACTTAATAGAGTCGGGAGTTTAAATTTGAGATTGTAGTTACACATCCATCTTCCATATCTTACTTCCTATCATAGAAATTTTTTTGAACGGGTTCCTGGTGCTATTTCTGCCATTTGCTTACATATACTCTGTTCCAAGAGGGCACACCCTGCGAGTGTGGGAATAAAACTTGTCTGGGCAGAAACTCCAGCGCTGCATTATCTTAAATCAAGCTATTGGCTTGCTTGATTTCTCCAGAGAGTTTGGTAATGTAGCTGAAGAATGCTCCTTCTCCTGCTATGATTCCAGCCATGGTTGTTTTTTCAATGCGCCATCTTAGTGAAATTAGCTCACCTCTAACCTCGAATAACATGAAACTTCTAATTCTGACCCATGGCTGAAATCAACTTTGGAAAGACTTTATAATAAGAATTTTAGAAGGGAAGTTATGCTTTTCAAAACTACCTTGTCAATTGGAGCGCTACTGAAACTTCAAAATTGAAATTGTTACTACTAGAGGGTACTTTTTTACCTTGTTACGTTATAGAAAAGGGAAAACATTTGCTAACACAGAACTAATCTATATTTTTATTTATGTTTTTCATTTAAATTATTAAGGTTTAATTGAATGGGATTAGTTGGACATGGTTTTAATGCTGCACATGCATGACTATTAAACTCTTAGGGCTAAGTGAGTGTATCATAAGCAATTCCCAAATTGTCCATTTTTGGCATTCAATAAAATGCAAAATTATCAGTGCCTAGTATTGAAGCTAAGAAGCAAGACTGAATCATTAATATGAATGTAAGCAAAACTGTCATCTGCAGGTTTACTGTGTCTAAGCTACGTACCTGTACTGTTTCCTTTAATCCTCGAATATTGCAATATTATGGTAGAGAGGCAGTATAAATTCATATTTAATTGATGAGCTCTGGAGACAAGCTGTTTGAATTCTGACTCTGCAATTTATAAGCTGTGTGACCTTGGTCAAGTTACCTAACCTCTTTGTGCTTTAGTTTCCTCACCTGTAAAGAAAGGTGATAACACCTCACATATTTTTTGGGAGGATTAAATGAGTTATTTATTGTATGAACGAGACCTGGAACATAGTAAATGTTCAATAACTGTTAGCTATTGTTATTATCCTATTAGGTACCTTACTTGAGATTTTATAACTTATAAATACTGGCATTATGCAGATGACACCATCCTTATGGCAGAAAGTGAAGAGGAACTAAAAAGCCTCTTGATGAAAGTGAAAGAGGAGAGTGAAAAAGTTGGCTTAAAGCTCAACATTCAGAAAACTAAGATCATGGCATCTGGTCCCATCACTTCATGGGAAGTAGATGGGGAGACAGTGGAAACAGTGTCAGACTTTATTTTTTGGGGGCTCCAAAATCACTGCAGATGGTGATTGCAGCCATGAAATTAAAAGACGGTTACTCCTTGGAAGGAAAGTTATGACCAACCTAGATAGTATATTAAAAAGTAGAGACATTACTTTGCCAACAAAGGTCCCTCTAGTCAAAGCTATGGTTTTTCCAGTGGTCATGTATGGATGTGAGAGTTGGATTGTGCAGAAAGCTGAGCACGAAAAAATTGATGCTTTTGAACTGTGGTGTTGGAGAAGCCTCTTGAGAGTCCCTTGGACTGCAAGGAGATCCAACCAGGCCATCCTAAAGGAGATCAGTCCTGGAGTGTTCATTGGAAGGACTGATGCTGAAGCTGAAACTCCAATACTTTGGCCACCTCATGCGAAGAGTTAACTCATTAGAAAAGACCCTGATGCTGGGAGGGATTGGGGGCAGGAGGAGAAGGGGACGACAGAGGATGAGATGGCTGAATGGCATCACTGACTCGATGGACATGAGTTTAAGTAAACTCCGGTAGTTGGTGATGGACAGGGAGGCCTGGCATGCTGTGATTCATGGGGTCGCAAAGAGTTGGACACGACTGAGCAGCTGAGCTGAACTAAGCTGAACTGAAATACTGGCATTATAATAGGAAATCTGAGCTCCTGAACATCACAGCCAGTGTGCTTGAACACTAGGCTTTGTTATGTCAGTAATAAAGAATACTGGCATAGTTCTGAGAGCACCTTCAGGTACAAAATGATGTGGCAAAGTAAGAGAACAGATACACAAGACTGACCTTTTCCCATTAAGAGCTGCCTGGCCTTTTCTGATCTCAGGGGCAATGGATTTTTTTGTGAGCCAATGATGGGCAAAACATTCATTTAGGTCATGGAAACACAAAAGCAAATTCCCTGCCCTCCAGGAGCTTATGGTGTAGTGGGAGAGACAGAGAGGAAAAAAAAAAGATTATTTTAATTCAGTAAAATAATGATACAATGATTGTTGTATCACTGACTCAATGGACGTGAGTTTGAGCAAACTCCGGGAGATGGTGAAGGACAGGGAAGACGGGCGTGCTGCAGTCCAGGGGGTCGTAAAGAGTTGGAAACGACTGAGCAATTGAACAGGAGTGACACAAGGGGAACTGCACAGAATCCAGAAGGAGCGGCCTCTGCTGCTCAATGAGCCAGGGGCAAGTCACAGCATTGGAGCGGAATCTGAAGGATGAGCAGTGGCTTGTCAGGTGGAGCAGATAACGAAGGAATCTAGCAGATGCAGAACAAAGGAAGCTGAGGAATGCGGAGAGAGCCTGGCATTGGGAACAATCCTTAGATCTGTTTAGAACTGTTGTAGAGTAGAATGTTTTCTGGTGTGGAGTGTGGGGCATGGCAGGAGTCAGATAGGCAGGCTGGTAGAAAGCTTCTATGTGCTCTGTAGCTATGTTGGGTTTTTACTGCTACAGGAATTATCAAGTTCCAGGAACAAATCCTGCAGAAGGTAACTGCAGATACAAACTGAATCTGGCAAATTCCCAGGTAAATTTTTTGTTTGTTCAATTAATAGATTTTATTTTATGTCATGTCATCTAAAAAGTTATTCACAACCTAAAAACTGAGAGTTGTTTTATTTGGCAGGAATTTTTAGGACTAAGTTAGAGAGGGAACTACTCTGAGGAGGTGAGCGGGGAGCTAGGATTTATAGGAGATTTGCAACAAAGGGCAATAGCCAGAACATCAAAAACTTACTGCTAATTAAAGAAAACCAGATATGTCAAGTTAAGGAATTTAGCACTTTTCTATGTATGGGAAGATGTGAGAGTCTGGACTCACTGAAATTATTCCTTTAATATGCTCCTCAGCTATCCTGGGGCCAGTATCCTATGTTTTCATAGGCTGAGTTTCCTCAGGGCTCACCATATTGCAGAATTTCCACTGTATTAGATATCATATTTTCTTTGTCCATTAATATGTGGATGGACATTTAGATTGTTTCCACATCTTAGTGTGAATAGGGCAGCAATGAACATGGGAGTGCTAAAAGGCAATGTATGGAATGGAAGAAAACATTTGCAAACAATACATCTGATAAGGGATTTATCTCCAAAATAGAGATGAAACAATAGCAAAAAGACCCAAAAGTCAAAAGATAAAAAACCTTGACTTATGCCTTGACTTATGTCTTTTCCTATTTGGAACCAATCTGTTGTTCCATGTCCAGTTCTAATTGTTGCTTCCTGACCTGCATACAGGTTTCTCAAGAGGCAGGTCAGGTGGTCTGGTATTCCCATCTCTTGAAGAATTTTCCCCAGTTTGTAGTGATCCACACAGTCAGAGACTTTGGCATAGTCAATAAAGCAGAAATAGATGCTCTCTTGCTTTTTTGATAATCCAGCAGATGTTGGCATATTGATCTCTGGTTCCTCTGCCTTTTCTAAATCCAGCATGAACATCTGGAAGTTCATGGTATGTAGTTGATTACTATACATATATATATATATATATATATATATATATATATATATATATAAAAGATTTTAATGAATTTGCTGCTGCTGCTGCTAAGTCACTTCAGTCGTGTCCGACTCTGTGCGACCCATAGACGGCAGCCCACCAGGCTCCCCTGTCCCTGGGATTCTCCAGGCAAGAACACTGGAGTGGGTTGCCATTTCCTTCTCCAGCGCATGAAAGTGAAAAGTGAAAGCGAAGTCGCTCAGTCGTGTCCGACTCTTAGCGACCTCATGGACTGCAGCCTACCAGGCTCCTCTGTCCATGGGATTTTTCAGGCAAGAGGACTGGAGTGTGGTGCCATTGCCTTCTCCATGAATTTGCTAATGAGCATGAAAAGATTATATATATCCATATACACACACCATATTTTCTTTATCCATTTATCCATCAATGGATGGTTAGGTTGTTTTCACATCTTGGCTACTGAAAATAATACTGCAATAAACATGGGGTGCATATGTCTTTTCAAGTTGGTGTTTTTGTTTTCTTCCGACCAATACCCAGAAGTGGAATTGCTGAATCATTTGTAGTAGTTCTATTTTTAATTTGTTGAGGAACCTCCATACTGTTTTCCATAGTGACTTCACCACTTTACTGAATGTAAGCTTCTTGATACAAGAACTTTATTCATTTATATCTCATTGCTTTCTAGACTAGTTCCTTGGATATAATTGGATTCCCCAAACAATATCCAATTCAATATCAGTTTCTTTATAAACTGAGTAAATAAATAAAAGTTTAATACACTAAAGGAATTTCCATATTTCAAAAGTTTTTAGGAGCTAATTTGAATAGTTTCCTCTTACTTCCTGTTACTCATTCTTATAATGTCAGCCCCACCCTTCCTTCTGAATTGCCTCCTCATATTAGGAATATGATCTAGTAATTCCCATTTTAAAAACAAAGTCTGTGAGCATGCTTTAAAATGAATGGTATTCAGTCAGACGTCATATCTTTCATCTTGCAGTCATATTTTTGAAAAGGTGAATGGAGCTGGAAATGTTTTAGCCAGAAGAAAATATCTGAATGAAAAGGCAATTAAAGAATCCAGTGTTCTGTCCTGAGTGGGAAGGGCAGCTTCTATCCTAAATAATGAAGAACTGCTCCTGATCACTATTTTTTCTTAAACAGAGAAGAGGATAGTGGCTGATCCAGCTGTAGTATATTTCTTCTACACTCTTTGTTATATGACTCAGAGTTAACAGTATATGTTGGTGTCAGAGCTGATATAGTAGGGGTGTAATGTTTTTTGTTCAATAATGCATTACAATTTGCATTTACATAGACAAAATGACCACATCATAATATGATGAGCATGGAGGAATCTCTTCTTTCTACAGAGCATACTCACTCCAGATATTCTTTCATATAGCTTGTTTGACGAAGAGCAAAGTACACTGATGCACAATGCTGAACTGAACACAGCAGTGGCTTTATGGGTTAGGACTGTGAGGAAAAGAATGGCTATGCTTTGCTGTTCTGAACACATTTATCTTCTAAAAAAGCTAAAAGAATTACTGTTCTTCTAAAAAGCCTTCTTTTGTTTTTCATTTTTAAGGATTTTTTTTCAATTTTTTTCTTCATCGTTTTTCAATGAAGTTTTCATCTTAAATGAACACCAAATATTCCCTCATTGCTTGTTTATGAATGACTTGACAGTGTCTCTGTCCAGTCATGTTGCTTTCTCCCAAAACAATGAAACATTTTTGCATTAGACTGTCAACTAGACTGTGTCTTCCTTAATAAAGAATCCAGCCTTAATATTGAAAAGATTCAGCATTAAAATGCATGCCAAACATACTGCAAGGCATGTGGCTTTATTTTTATTAGCATTCTAAGTGCTATTTTATTGACCTTTAGGAGGCTTTTCTCTTCTTAGATTTCTCTTCTTAGATTAGAAAATCTCAAAAGAGATATTCTACATTTTGATCTAATTTCATTGGTTCTCTGACAATGTAGTACCAGATTTTATAAGGTAATGCAGCTTTTCATGATGTAGTAATAAAGAAGCAATGTACTCCCAGAACCACCTTACAGGAAGCTACATTTTAGGATTTTACTGTAGTGTGGGGATGCCAGCAGACAAGATAAAAGGACAAATAGTATCAATTTCAATCTTTATCAACCTGATAGATAAAGAATGTTTCGCTCAGTTGTGGACTCTTTGTGACCCCATGGACTCCAGCACACCAGGCTTCCCTGTCCTTCGCTATTTCCTGGAGTTTGCTCAAACCCATGTCCATTGAGTTGATGATGCCACCCAACCGTCTCATCCTCCATCATCCTCTTCTCCTCCTGCCCTCAATCTTTCCTAGGATTAGGGTCTTTTCCAATGAGTCAGTTCTTCGCATCAGGTGGCCAAAATATTGGAGCTTCAGCTTCAGCATCAGTCCTGCCAATTCAGGGTTGATATTCTTTAGGATTAACTGATTAGATCTCCTTGCAGTTCAAGGGACTCTCAAGAGTCTTCTCCAAGGTCAATGGTAGTAGCTAATCAGCCATGGATTTACATGTATTCCCCATCCCGATCCTCCCTCCCACCTCCCTCTCTACCTGCTCCCTCTGGGTCTTCCCAGTGCACCAGGCCTGAGCACTTTTCTCATGCACCCAACCTGGGCTGGTGATCTGTTTCACCATAGATAATATACATGTTTCGATGCTGTTCTCTCGAAATATCCCACCCTCGCCTTCTCCCACAGAGTCCAAAAGTCTGTTCTGTATATCTGTGTCTCTTTTTCTGTTTTGCATATAGGGTATCATTACCATCTTTCTAAATCCCATATATATGTGTTAGTATGCTGTAATGTTCCTTATCTTTTTGGCTTACTTCACCCTGTCTAATGGGCTCCAGTTTCATCCATCTCATTAGAACTGATTCAAATGAATTCTTTTTAATGGCTCAGTAATATTCCATGGTGTATATGTACCACAGTTTCCTTATCCATTCATCTGCTGTTAGGCATCTAGGTTGCTTCCATGTCCTGGCTATTATAAACAGTGCTGCGATGAACATTGGGGTGCACGTGTCTCTTTCAGATCTGGTTTCCTCAGTGTGTATGCCCAGAAATGGGATTGCTGGGTTATATGGCAGTTCTATTTCCAGTTTTTTAAGGAATCTCCACACTGTTTTCCATAGCGGTTGTACTAGTTTGTGTTCCCACCAACAGTGTAAGAGGGTTCCCTTTTCTCCACACCCTCTCTAGCATTTATTGCTTGTAGACTTTTGGATAGCAGCCATCCTGACTGGCATGTAATGGTACTTCATTGTGGTTTTGATTTGCATTTCTTTGATAATGAGTGATGTTGAGCATCTTTTCATGTGTTTGTTAGCCATCTGTATGTCTTCTTTGGAGAAATGTCTGTTTAGTTCTTTGGCCCATTTTTTGATTGGGTCATTTAGTTTTCTGGAATTGAGCTTCAGGAGTTGCTTGTATATTTTTGAGATTAATCCTTTGTCAGTTGCTTCATTTGCTATTATTTTCTCCCAATATGAAGGCTGTCTTTTCACCTTGCTTATAGTTTCCTTTGTTGTGCAGAAGCTTTTAATTTTCATTAGGTCTCATTTGTTTATTTTTGCTTTTATTTCCAATATTCTGGGAGGTGGGTCACAGAGGATCCTGCTGTGATTTATGTTGGAGAGTGTTTTGCCTATGTTCTCCTCTAGGAGTTTTATAGTTTCTGGTCTTACATTTAGATCTTTAATCCATTTTGAGTTTATTTTTGTGTATGGTGTTAGAAAGTGTTCTAGTTTCATTCTTTTGCAAGTGGTTGACCAGTTTTCCCAGCACCACTTGTTAAAGGGATTGCCTTTTTTCCATTGTATATCCTTGCCTCCTTTGTCGAAGATAAGGTGTCCATAGGTTCGTGGATTTATCTCTCGGTTTCCTATTCTGTTCCATTGATCTATATTTCTGTCTTTGTGCCAGTACCATACTGTCTTGATGACTGTGGCTTTGTAGTAGAATCTGAAGTCAGGCAGGTTGATTCCTCCAGTTCCATTCCTCTTTCTCAAGATTACTTTGGCTATTCGAGGTTTTCTGTATTTCCATACAAAATTGTGAAATTATTTGCTCTAGTTCTGTGAAAAATACCGTTGGTAGCTTGATAGGGATTGCATTGAATCTATAGATTGCTTTGGGTAGAATAGCCATCTTGACAATATTGATTCTTCCAATCCATGAACACGGTATATTTCTCCATCTGTTTGTGTCCTCTTTGATTTCTTTCATCAGTGTTTTATAGTTTTCTATGTACAGGTCTTTTGTTTCTTTAGGTAGATATACTCCTAAGTATTTTATTCTTTTTGTTGCAATGGTGAATGGTATTATTTCCTTAATTTTTCTTTCTGTCTTTTCATTGTTAGTATATATCAATGCAAGGGATTTCTGTGTGTTAATTTTATATCCTGCAACTTTACTATATTCGTTGATTAGCTCTAGTAATTTTCTGGTAGAGTCTTTAGGGTTTTCTATGTAGAGGATCATGTCATCAGCAAATAGCAAGAGTTTCACTTTTTCTTTTCCTATCTGGATTCCTTTTACTTCTTTTTCTGCTCTGATTGCTGTGGCCAAAACTTCCAAAGCTATGTTGAATAATAGTGGTGAGAGTGAGCACCTTTGTCTTGTTCCTGATTTTAGGGGAAATGCTTTCAATTTTTCACCATTGAGGGTAATGCTTGCTGAGGGTTTGTCATATACAGCTTTTATTATGTTGAGGTATGTTCCTTCTATTCCTGCTTTCCGGAGAGCTTTAATCATAAATGGGTGTTGAATTTTGTCAAAGGCTTTCTCTGCATCTATTGAGATAATCATATGGTTTTTATGAGATGGATATCTTTTCCTACTTTTTGTATTTCATTTCTTGGGTGAACTATATGTTCACAGCCTTTGCTTGTTTTTACATTGAAAAAATACATCAGTTTTTTTCTTATTGAATATTAGGAGCTATTTTTTATTTTAGTGACATGCAAATTGCAAATTCTTTCCCCAGTCCCTTGGTTTTTGACTGTCCCCATGGTACTTTTTCTATATATATATATTTAAAAGTCAGATCATCTTTATTTTGACAGAGAATCAAAATGTGTCATAGTTTTGTGTCATAATATGAAAGGGCTTTCTGAGTTTAAAATAATCAGTCATCAAGTGGATTCTTCTTGTAATTCTATAGTTTCACTTCCCTATTTAAATCATGTATTCATTTTGAATTTATCAATTTGAATATATACAGTAGAATATTACTCAACTCAGCAGTGGCCACATGATTGGAAAAGGTCAGTTTTCATTCCAATCCCAAAGAAGGGCAATGCCAAGGAATGTTCAAATTATGGAACAATTGTGCTCATTTCACATTTTAGCAAGATTATGATCAAAATCCTTAAAGTTAGGCTTTCGCAGTATGTGAACCAAAAATTTCCAGATGTACATACTCGGTTTCAAAGAAGCAGAGGAATCAGAGATCAAATTGACAACATTTGTGGATCATGGAGAAAGCAAGAAAGTTCCAGAAAAGCATCTGCTTCTACTTCATTGACTACACTAAATCCTTTGACTATATGGATCACAACAAACTCTGCAAAATTCTTAAAGAGATGGGAGTACTAGATTACCTTACCTGTCTCCTGAGAAACCTGTATGTGGGTCGAGAAGCAACACTTCAAATCGGACATGAAACAACTGACTGGTTCAAAATTGGGGAAAGAATATGACAAGGCTGTATATTGTCACCCTGCTTATCTCACTTTTATGCAGAGTACATCCTGTGAAATGTTGAGCTGGATGAATTACAAGCTGGAATCAAGATTGCTGGGAGAAATATCAACAACCTCAGATATGCAGATGACACCGCCCTTATGGCAGAAAACAAAGAGGAACTAAAGAGCCTTTTGATGAAAGTGAAAAAGGAGAGTAAAAGAGCTGGCTTGAAACTCAACATTCAAAAAAACTAAAATCATGGCATCCAGTCCCATCACTTCATGGCAAATAGATAGGGAAAAAGTGGAAGCAGTGACAGATTTTCTTGGGCTCCAAAATCACTGTGGATGGTGACTGCGGCCATGAAATTAAAAGATGCTTGCTCCTTGGAAGGAAAGCTTTGACCAAACTAAACAGCGTATTAAAAAGCAGAGATATCACTTTGCCAACAAAAGTTCATATAGTCAAAGCTATTTTTTTTTCCTGATTTTTATTTTTTAATTTTTTCCCATTTATTTTTATTAGTTGGAGACTAATTACTTTACAATATTGTAGTGGTTTTGGCCATATATTGACATGAATCCGCCATGAATTTACATGTGTTCCCCATCCCAACCCCCCCTCCCGCCTCCCTCTCCATCCCATCCCTCTGGGTCTTCCCAGTGCACCTGCCCTGAGCACCTGTCTCATGCATCCAACCTGGGCTGGTGATCTGTTTCACCCTTGATAGTCTACTTGTTTCAGTGCTATTCTCTCAGAACATCCCACCCTCACCTTGTCCCACAGAGTCTAAAAGTCTGTTCTGTACATCTGTGTCTCTTTTGCTGTTTTGCATATAGGGTTATCGTTACCATCTTTTTAAATTCCATATATATGTGTTAGTATACTGTATTGGTCTTTATCTTTCTGGCTTACTTCACTCTGTATAATGGGCTCCAGTTTCATCCATCTCATTAGAACTGATTCAAATGAATTCTTTTGGCTGAGTAATATTCCATAGTGTATATGTACCACAGCTTCCTTAACCATTCATCTGCTGATGGGCATCTAGGTTGCTTCCATGTCCTGGCTATTATAAACAGTGCTGCGATGAACATTGGGGTACATGTGTAGTTTTTCAATAGTGATGTGAAAATTGGACTCTAAAGAAGGCTGAGTGCCAGAGAATTGATGTTTTTGAATTGTGGTGTTGGATAAGACTCTTGAGAGTCCCTTGGACAGCAAGATCAAACCAGTCAGTCCTAAAGGAAATCAACACTGAATATTTATTGGAAGTACTGATGCTGAAGCTGAAGTTCCAAATAATTTGGCCACCTGATTCAAAGTGCCGACTCATTGGAAAAGACCTTGAAGCTGAGAAAGATTGAAGGCAAAAGGAGAAGTGTGCAGCAGCGGATGATGGTTAGATAGCATCACCAGCTCAATGGACATGAGTTTGAATAAACTCCTGGAGAAAGTGGATAAAGAGGAGCCTGGCGTGCTGCAGTCTGTGGAGTCACAAAGAGTCGGACGTGACTTAGTGACTGAACAACAAGAAGAACATAAAAAGAATGAATTATTGTCCTTTGCAGCAATATGGACAGATCTAGAGATGATCTTACTAAGTGAGGTAAAGCAGAGAAAGAAATATAATATGATATCACTTATAAGTGGAATCTAAAAAGTTAATATAAATAATCTTATTTACAAAATACAAATAAACTCACAGGCATGTGGTTACAAAGGAGAAAAGGATAGGTGGAGGGATAAATTAGGAGATTGGGATTAACATATACACAGTACTATATATAAAATGGACTTCCCTGGTGCTCAGACAGTAAAGCATCTGCTTACAGTGTGGGAGAGCTGGGTTCAGTCCCTGGGTCGGGAAGATCTCCTGGAGAAGGAAATGGCAACCCACTCCAGTATTCTTGCCTGGAAAATCCCATGGATGGAGGAACCTGGTAGGCTACAGTCCATGGGGTCGCAAAGAGTCAGACACGACTGAGCGACTTCACGCACTCATATATAAAATAGATAAACAACAAGGTCCTACTGTATAGCACAGGAAACTGTATGCAGTATCTTATAATAACCTAAAAGAACTTCCTAGGTAGTTCAGTGGTAAAGAATCTGCCAGTTCAGGAGATTAGGGCTCAATCCCTGGGTTGGGAAGTTCCCCTGGAGGAGGAGATGGCAACCACTGTAGTATTCTTGCCTGGAAAATCCCATGGACAGAGGAACCTGATGGCCTCAGCCCGTGGGATCACAAGAGTTGGACATGACTTAGCAACTAAACAACGACAATAGAAATAACCTAAAATGTAAAAAATGTGAAAAAGAATACATACATAAATATATGTAACAGAATATCCTTCTGTACACCTGAAAGTGTCACAACATTGTAAATCAACTATAATTAAAAAGTAAAAATTTTAAAATAAATTAAAAACTTAAAAACTCATATCTATTTTGAATTTATCAAGGTATAGGATATGAGGTATGAATCCAGCTTAATTATTTTTTTCTAGATAGCTACTTAGTTGTCCTAAACCCATTGTTGTATAAATCATATATGTTCCCCAACTTGTTTGAGATATCCCTTTTATACACTAAATTTCCACATGCATCTAGGTATATTTCTTGACTTTACACTCTATTATTTTTATTAACCTGTCTCCTACACTTAAAAAAACGTGATGCTCTAAGATTTGCTTTAGTATGGGATAGTCAGTTGCCCACTGGAGTTTTCCTGAATAGAGATCAAATGGAGCAGTGGATTTACTGAGTTGTAGATTCTGCTCACCTTCTGATATACTAGATAATTTCCAAAGAATTTGTACAAAACAGCTGAATAGTAGTGTATGAGATTTTGTAGCTTCATATATGGAGATTTATAACTTTAACAACAATCTAGTGGGAGTAAAATAATTTCTTATTGTGATTTTAACTTATATTTTAAAAATTACTAATGAGATTATCTTTTTATAGGTTTTTTTAAGCGTTTGAGTTTCCTTTTTAATGAAATGTCTGGTTTGTTTCTTGCTCATTTTTCGTTTGAGTTTATTTTATCTTCCTTATTGATTTTGAGGAGTTTTTATGTATGATGTCATTTTAAGTAATGTTTTTTCTAGGAAATGGTCAGTTTCATTTCAGTTTTATTTTCCAATATTGTCAAAAGCTTTTAATAGTATTCTTTTATTAGTCTTAAAAATTCTACCACACTGTAGATTTTTGCCTTTTATCTTAATCAGTTATGTTGGTGTATTGTCAATTTCATTAGACTTTTCAAGGAATAAGGTTTTATCTTTGTTTACTATTACATTCAACTTTGTTTTCTGTATTAATTTCTGCTCTTTCCTTATATTGAATCATCTCTATAGTTTTTTATATTTTCTTTTTCTACTTTTAAAGTTCTATCTAAACTAATTTTCAGTCTTTCTTCTGTTCTAATATCAGAATTTAAGACTATATGCTTACCCCATCCAAGTACTAACCATTCCTGACCCTGCTTAGTTCCCAAGATCAGATAAGATTGCACACATTCAGGATGGTATGGTCATAAATTTGCTTTCTTATATAATTATTTTTCAATACTTAAGTTATTCAGGTGATACCTTTTTTTTTTTTTTTAATGGAAGCAATTTCATTTATTTTTTGAGGGTATAAATCACATCTTCACAGTAGTACTTTGGATATCTTTGCTACAGTGGCCACGTTTTGGGGGAATATTTCTCTTTTCTTGGCTTTGATCTCAGTTGGTTAGTGGATTCTGATCTGTAGGTGCATATGTTTACTTTTAAAAAAGGATTTATTTATTTTTGGCTGTGCTGGGTCTTCATTGCTGTGCAGTCTCCTCTCTAGTTGTAGCATGTGGGGGTTGCTCTCTAGCGTTGATGCACGGGCGTCTCAGGGCGGCAGCGTCTTTTGTTGCAGAGCAGGGGCTTTAGGGCAGGTGGGCTGCAATAGTTGCAGCACGTTGCTCAGTAGTTGTGGCTCCTGGGCTTCAGAACACAGGCTCAATAGTGGTGGTGCATGGGCCTAATTGCTCCACGGCATGTGGGATCATCCTGGATCAGGGATTAAATCCATGTCTCCTGCATCGGCAGGCAGATTTTTCACCCACGGAACCAGCAGGGAAGACCTCATGTGTTTACTTCTAATTTTGCTTAGGCTAACTCTGTCTGATTCTATGTACTGTTTCCACTTATTGGAATGAAGTGGGCAGAGCAAACCACCCTGAGGATTCTAGTAGGAGATTACCCTCTTTTCTTGTATGTTTCAGTCATGAAGCCACTGTCCTACCTCTCTGTCCTAAGATGTAGGGAATCTGTTGCTTCTCTTTGGGTAAGATGTAGGGGTCGTGGAAGGGCTGATCATTATCGATGCTCCTTTGTTTTCCTCCTGGTTACTTCTGCATCTGAAATCTTTGATCTTTTCGTGCCTAAGTGTTTGAAGCTTCTCCCACCTTAAAACAAAAAAACCAAACTTTCTTTTACAGTGTTTTTGGAATATGCGTGCTCAGTCATTTCAGTCATGTTCAACTCTACAACTCATTGGACTGTATAGTCTGCCAGGCTCCTCTGTCCATGGAATTCTCCAGGTAAGAATACTGGAGTGGGTTGCCATGCCCTCCTCTATGGGAACTTCCCAACCCAGGGACTGAATCCACGTACCCTGCACCTCCTGCATTTCAGGCAGATTCTTTACTGCTGAGCCTCTGGGGAAGCCCATTTTGGAATCTGGTTTAATATAACTTAGTATTTTTGTGTTTTACAGTGTTGTCCCTACAGACTATTTTATTCCCTTTACCCCAACAGGCAATATTCCTAAGCCTCTTTACAGACTCCTTGAATGCACTGATTTTTAAGGAGACAATATGATAGTTGAGAATATAATATTGCTACTTACTATGTGATTATGGAAAGTTGTTAATGTCAATTTCCTATTTGTCAATATTGGTATAATTACAAAACATAACTCATGAGTGTTAAATGGAATGTATCAGAGCCTGATATAGGAGACACTCAGTACAACGTTTGTTATTAACAGTATCTTACACTTCTTCCTCAGGCTAGAAGTAGTTTGAATTGGACTTGATGAAACTTGGTTAGAAAATAACTTGCTAGATTTAAGTAATTCTGATATGCGAGATTTTGAGTAATGATTGAATTTATGGATTTTCTGGATTGTCTTTTCAGTACACTGTCTTTTCATTTCATTGGTCATAAAATCATAGGTGAAATTTATATATGTATATATATATATATACACTTAGTATATGCATAATGTATATGTCTCTTAATACATAGTCACCATTTGAGTTTCTTTGGTTCTAAGTAGTGGAAACAGTCCTTGAAAAAGGACTTTTTCAAAGGATAAAACATCACTCACAGAACCAAAGGAAGAGGTCAACAGTTTGCAACCTGTTCTATAAATGTCAAATTTGGCCGCTGCCAATATTCTATTTAATACTATAAAAGGAAAGAAAAGAAAATGAAATGGGTGTGCATTTAGAGACATGCACATGTGTACATTTGATAATACATATTCAGAAAGTGGGAGAATAAACATATAGGCTAGAGTTCCCATTTTTGCAGATAGATAAGGTAAATTTCATTTTGCTTCTCCTCTACTTATTCCATGTTTTTCTTCCATTTGGACAGAATTCTGGTTTTTTTTGGTAGTTTTTCATTAGTGATATGATCCAATCCTTCATTGTTTAGGACTCAGTGGTCCTTTCTATATATGCTTGAAGCACACTCACTGATTTTCATTACTGTACAACAATCCCCTTGAGTTCTATCCTAATTCTTCCCAGTCCCAACTATAGAGTAGAAATCCTGTTTATTCTTGATAGTCAATATCAAACAATAGCATAGCTGCAATTTTAAACTCTTTGCCTAGAGACAGGATAAAACCAAAACAATCAGGAGACAGCCTCTGTTTCTCACTCAGAGAAACCATTATTGTGTTCATTAGTATACACATATCTTCCCTGGGTACTAAAACTTATAGAAAAGCAAATTTCTGGGCTCAAAAGCAAACAATTGTCATGAAGAATACTAGATACAATTATAGGAGCCTCATCTGTCCTGTTTCCCCTTCAAACTAAGACTTGCACATTTTTGAGAAACAGAACCATGTGTATCAGCCTTTGATTTAGAGTAAATAACACATCCTTTAAGTCAGCATACCAAACTTACAAAAGTCTTGTCTGCAAATTGGTAATGCAGCTAAGTGTCCAACAAGGCATTTGCCTATGCTATAGGGTTATTGCCTGTGGACATCAGCTTGCTAATTTAAAATGTGAAGCTGGTAGTTTAATTGAAGGCAGTATTTTATAGGTTGCTTCCTTGGCAATGAAAAAGTCACAGTTTAATTGAACAATTACCAGATAGCTGCTAGTTTCCTTGAGACATCATGTTTGGCCACTCCTGCTGGTAAATTGGACATTAATAACATTGGTCAACCATGGAAGGATAATGACTCACATTCACATTCAGCTTATCCATCTGGGTTACTAAGGCTCCGTTTATGGGGACTGATGTTAGAATGAGGTACAATTATTTTCATGATCTGGGTTTTTTTCCAAGTATTCTACTCACACACTTCTCTCCAAGCCTCCTTCCCTTCAATTTTTTAGTCTCACCAATTCTTTACCATCTAGCCAGATATCGGCCTCTGTCTAACTGCCCAAGAATCGGAGTAAATTCTTGCCTTTATGGTAGAGTACCAGAAAGTATTCTGCCGAATGCTTTGTCCAGTGGGAGTATTTAAAGTATGATTTGTAATAATTCAAAGGTTTCAGTAATCTCTTTCTTAATATTGAGACTAAGTGAACATGTAGGTATGTCTCTGTATATTTCTGTATATAAACATGCACCATTAGGATCTAAACAGAACATTATATAATTTAAGAAGAAAATCATAAAAAGGAACAGATTTTGGGCTATGGAATCAGAGAATTTAGTAGATTATGTTTCTGTTAATAGAACCAGATGATTTACATATATAAGTAGATGATAGAAAGGCCACAGTTGATATATTAAAAAGTGAAGAGTAACCTTCTTTCACAGATTGCAAATAGGCACACTTTGTATTAGCTTACCAGTCTGCCACTGGGTGCGTTTTTGACAACTTAGGGTTAACACACCTGAAGGCCGTTTAAGTCTTAAGAACTACTGAGTAAATTCTTTGAATTAACTTTTATCCTCTATTCTGGTTCTTATTTTTGAGTTCACAGTTTCTTTTAATCTTATTATATTTTTTCTTAAACTCTAGACCCATTGGCAGCTCTTACATGACATAAATGCTTCAAAAGATCTTAACTTAGGGAAGTATTTTTTTCTTTTCGTGTGAACATATTCTACCATCTTAAGATATTTTGTTTAGAGAAGATGCATTTCAGCTGCACATGTTCAGAAAACCTCTTGTGCCTATCGAAGGAAGAATTCCAGGGCAGAAGGATAATAGCCATGGTCTCTCTGAGGCTTAGAGTTTTCCTCTCCTTTGAGCTGTGCTTTGTTAAGAAATACTCTCCATATTACATACTACAGAAGAACAGGGAAAGTGAGATCCCTAGTGAACAGTTCTTTTCTGGTAGCAACTTTATTGAGATAAATGATTTATATTCCATATAATTTATCCTTTCACGTGTACAATTTAATGATTTTTCATATATTCCATACCAAATATATTTCTATTATGATAGTTTAAAAAAAATGAACCCAAGAAGATGGTGGAGTAGGAAGACACTGAGTTCACCTCCTCTCAAGAGACACACCAAAATTACAACTATTTACAGAGCGACTCTCATCTATGAGAATGAATTGAAAACTAGCAGAAAAGATTTTACACAACTGAAGAGATAAAGAAGGAATCACAATGACATGGGTTGGGGGGGTAGAGGTGTGGTATAGTCAAGACCCCAAATCCATATGTGATCCACAAAAGGAAGAATAATCACTATTGCAGAGTTTCTTCGCAAGGAGCAAGAAGTCCAAACCCAATATTAAGTTCCCAACCTGAAGGTCCTGCACTGGGAAGATAAGCCCCAGGACATTTGACTCTGAAGGTTAGCCAGAGGGCTATAGGAAATGGACTCAGCTCTTAAAGGGCATGTACCCAGAGGCAATAGTTTGAAAGGACCCCGAGTCAGACCCACTTGCTGAACTTGAAGAGCCTCTTGAAGAGGTAGGAGGCAGCTGGGGATGTAGATGCATTTTGGGGAGATACCGTGAGGGCACCGCACTAGGAAGCACTGTGTTGGAGTTCTCCCCGGAGCCTTTTAGTGCTGGGGTATTACCCACACCCGCGGGCCAGCATCAGCCCTGGGTTCCCCTGGGCCCTGCATCCAGCTGCACGGGGATCCAGCCCCACTCATTAGCAGGTCAGGAAACTGTGAGTAAAGGTATTCAAACAGTTGTTGGTGTCAAATGTCTGTAGACAGGAAAGTCTATTATTTCTATATTTCTATTATGTATGTAGTTTTTGAAAACAAAGCAAAAATACACTGTAGCACCCAGTCTACTCTAATTTTCACTTGATTCTACTGTTATTTCCAGACTTCCCTGGTGGCCCAGTGGTTAAGATTCCATGCTCCCAGTGCAGCGGCCCCTGGTTCAGCCCATGGTCAGGGAACTAGATCCCACAGGCGGCAACAAGAGTTCTCATGAGGCCACTGAGAACTAACACAGCTAAAGAAATAAATACATATTTAAAAACTTATAAACTAAATACTTTTAATTAGAGTGGTTAATATTAAAAGGTATTTTCATGTTAATGAATTAATAACTTAATTTCTAAGTCAATGCTTTAAGATTTCTAAATTGGAATATGATTTTATACCATTTTTTATTTAGAGAAACTGATTTAATATTTAAGTTAAGCCAAAAAAGTTAGTTCAAATTCTAGAAAGTCAAGTACCTTAAGCTTTGTAAGGCAATTTTCTCTTAAAGGTTAATGTAATCTAAAAGTTATACTTTAAATTATATTTTTAAGGTTATATTTTAAAAATTTAGATCTATCTACCAATATTTACTGACATGTTTTACATTTATTTTGCTCATTAAGGCAGTAAAGGTACATAAATCTGGTGTTCATAAAATTGTTGACATTTATAAAGCTCAAAGAAGTAATCAAAATGTGAAAGCAATGTAAGCAAATAAATTAGAATGAAAGGAAAAAAATTTGTACAATTTGCTAATATAATAAAGTAAAATAGAATATTGCACAGGTTATCTAGTTTAACTAATTTTTACAAGTGTAAATTATTTATGGTCTATGTAAGTAGACAAGCATACAGGGAACAGCAAAATCCTGACTTTATTTTGGACTGTTGCCTTAAGTAATAAATATGAAAGAAAACTGCTGTTGCTTTAAACAATTACAGAGGCTCTCTGAGTAACTATCTCACTTCCTTCTTCCTCACTTGCTTATTATCAATGAAGAGTGAAGGGTGGTCAGAATTCAGAGCTACATCAAGGTTGACAGGGAATGCCTCAGAGATCCAGCACTATGAGACAGATATTTTTTTAAAATTTCCTCTTTATGAAACAATCACAGTGGGTAGATAGTAGTCATCCAATACATATTTCTAGTGATTAATGAATGGGTTGGGAGTGAACCCCAAGGACCCTTGACAGTTAGATTATGACTTGCCTCTAGCTCCCATCAAAGAGAAACAGGCTTTGAAGTACATACTTGGCATTATCCCTGGTGAGAAGTTTATTTTAAAAATGCTTCCTTTTAATAAAAGAAAGCTTCAAATGAAATTTTTTTTAGTTTGTCCCACACAAGAATTTTTTTTTCAATGATTAAGTAGTAATATCAAGAGCAGTAAGGTTTATAACTTTTCTGACTTCAGAACAATTGAAAAAAGAAGCATATCTACTCATCCTCCTATTAAAATTTAGATCACTGCTGTAAAAAAGATGTATGCTCTGCATTTAAGAATTACAGCCCTCTCCTTAGACAAACAGTGCAACTGTTCTTTATCTTAATTTTACTAAGTTGAGTAATGAATAGACTTCTGTATTTCTTTCCACTTCCTAAGGGTCTGTCCTTTCTTTTACAGTTTCTTATCAAGGCCAACAGACATCCTACATCTGCCTTCAAACCTTTAACAGGGGTTTGAAGTTTAAGAGGTGCTTCATATGGGGTTATCTTGCTCTGCTTCTTGCAGCCTAAGTCAAATAGTTTGACTGTAAAAAACACTAAAAATAAATAATATATTGTCTTGTGCCTTCGCTTTCTCTTCCTTTTCTAAATAAGAGTTGCATTGTATGGCATGTCTGTGGAATTTACAGTTTCCTACAGTGAAAGAAGTGCTGAGCAGATCTTTACTATTCTTCAGATATCCTGGATTGTTAAAACAAATGTGGCATTTGTATTTGGAAGCAGCTACAACTTTAAGTGGGTGAAGTGATTTGTCAGAATATTTTGTAAAATTTCAAAAGTATTTTTTTCATTCTTTGGCATAAGTCATTCTGTCCACTCTGGAATTAACACTGAGAAAGCTGGGAAAACAGCATAGCTAAAAGCTCTTGTGTAGGACTACTCAGTGTTGGGAATTATCCTGAGAAGTTTTAAATCAGTCTACCTAGTTGAGTAATTCAATCCTGGAAATCATTCAGAAAAAAGATCAAAGAAACCATTGATTTTCCTAAAAAATGTTTTTTTCCCCTTTTACTTTTTTTTTTGGTTTTTAGTGGTATTCTATTAATGTAAGTAGCATCTGTTTCTCTTAGTACAGGCATCTGTGACTAGCCTTAGGAGAAGTAGTCTGAATCAGGAGGGGTTTATTTATGTTCTAGTTCTAGTTCCTTCCTGGTTAGTCATTATCCCCCAGCCCCAGGGCACATTAGAGTCTCTTGCAGTCTGCTCTTCAGCGAGGGGAGAATGCAAATCTCTCCCCTGTCTGTATGATGGAGTTGTTGCCATGTACCTGTACATATTCTGAGGTGTAATTTTCTATATGAATATTAGTAAGTAAAGGTAATGGCAACCCTGAACAGTATGGCCATTGTTTTTGTCCATGCGGATCTGCTGGTAAGGCACCAATGTTTGGCAGGTTCTTTGAGGAAGGGTGTGATAAATGCAGCCCTAAGAGTGACCTGTATGCAGGTCAGGAAGCAACAGTTAGAACTGGACATGGACCAACAGACTGGTTCCAAATAGGAAAAGGAGTATGTCAAGGCTGCATGTTGTCACCCTGCTTATTTAACTTATATGCAGAGTACATCATGAGAAATTCTGGGCTGAAAGAAGCATAAGCTGGAATCAAGATTGCTGGGAGAAATATCAATAACCTCAGATATGCAGATGACACCACCCTTATGGCAGAAAGTGAAGAGGAACTAAAAAGCTTCTTGATGAAAGTGAAAGAGGAGAGTGAAAAAGTTGCCTTAAAGCTTAACATTCAGAAAACTAAGATCATGGCATCTGATCCCATCATCTCATGGGAAATAGATGGGAAGACAGCAGAAACAGTGTCAGACTTTCTGTTTTTGGGCTCCAAAATCACTACAGGTGGTGACTGCAGCCATGAAATTAAAAGATACTTACTCCTTGGAAGGAAAGTTATGACCAACCTAGATAGCATATTAAAAAGCAGAGACATTACTTTGCCAACAAAGGTCCATCTAGTCAAAGCTATGGTTTTTCCAGTGGTCATGTATGGATGTGAGAGTTGGACTGTGAAGAAAGCTGAGCACTAAAAAATTGAAGCTTTTGAACTGTGGTGTTGGAGAAGACTCTTGAGAGCCCCTTGGACTGCAAGGAGATCCAACCAGTCCATCGTAAAGGAGATCAGTCCTGGGTGTTCACTGGAAGGACTGATGCTGAAGCTGAAACTCCAGTACTTTGGCCACCTCATGTGAAGAGTTGACTCATTGGAAAAGACCTTGATGCTGGGAGGGATTGGGGGCAGGAGGAGAAGGGGATGACAGAGGATGAGATGGCTGGATGGCATCACCGACTCGATGGGCATGAGTTTGGGTGCACTCTGGGAGCTGATGATGGACAGGGAGGCCTGGTGTGCTGCAATTCATGGGGTCGCAGAGAGTTGGACACGACTGAGTGACTGAGCTGAACTGAACTGAAGAAGAGTGCTGTCATATGTCATCCTGCAAAGAAACCTCTCCTCAGCAATACAGGGCAGAAACTCATCCCTGACTTCAGGCACCTCAGAAAGAAAAGGTGCAGTGGTGAACTAATGGGAAAAAGTTCACAAGAAAGACTATGTGATAAGTGGGCTGATCTATACTTTTCTTCTTCCCCTTTTCTCAAAAGGCAGGTTGTATACAGACTTAAGCTTTCATAGCTTGTTCAAGTAGGAATTACCCCAGTTTTGTCTTTATTTGTAGCATATTTTGATGCTGTATCTCCATAGTATGCCTCTAAATAGGCCAAATGATTTCATCTAAAGTAATTCTAACTTTTTTTCTCAGTGCACTCTTTATTCAAGAGTTAGATCCAAAGGGAGACAAACAAATGCTGTGTCTGGCCTTCTCTTACAGGGTGGTGAACCAGTACCAATCCTGCCAGAAATCTATCATTGATTCTATCACTATTTTTAAAGCAAATGTCCTCAACCCATTTGTTTTACATACTTACATAATTTAAGCAAAAATTCTTTTGATAGCTAAGATTTTTAAAAAGCTTCAGTGATAAGTAATTTTTTTTTTTTAAGGGCAGGATCCAAGAGATTTAAAGTCTAGTTTAATGATCTTCATTTCCCTTAAGGTCTTCCTATGTAAGACAAAGGGATTGGATTAACTGATTCCTCCTTGAGATTTTTCTCCTATTAATTTTGCCTGAGTCTTTCAATTAGTTCCATGGTCCCTACTTTAATACCTATATAGCTTATAGGAGAAATTTTTATCCAGTTAGGTAGTGGAAATGCTTACTAGGGAGGCAGGAGGGCAGGTGGGGAGCTCAGAGAAGGCAAGGAGTAGGGCAATGAATTTAGGGCAATTCTGTGGTTATTAAAACTCCAGGAGTTGGTGATGGACAGGGAGGCCTGGCGTACTGCGACAACTGAGCAACTGAACTGAACTGATGATTATTGAAAGGTCAGTCTTATGGCTCTGGTAGAAAAAGTGATTTAAAAAATACAGAAATTTCTAAACACAAAAGCTAAGTCAGAAAAATGTCGGTGCTGATGCTACTCCTGGTTTGTTCCCTTCGTAGGTTTATGACCTGGGTTAGTGATTTCTGATTTGCTGTTCAGCTTCAGCTTCCTTGCTGTTAGAGAAAGTATAGCAGGATTTTTCAGAGACTCACATGGAATGTTCTCTGGCAGTATAGTGGAGAAAGCAAAGCAAAGCTGATGTAACAGTAAACTAAGTAGCCAGACAAAGGTGGTCCCTTTCTACTGCGTCATCTCTGTTTATTTCCAGCCTATCTCAAAAGCTGTATCCCTGGATCCCTCTCACTGTGAACCCCACTGGTTTCCTTTGATGCCTAGATATTTCCTTTTCACTGACTTGGGAAGTTTTTTCCTGTGCATCCCATTAGGATTAATAACCAATAGCATGGTGGGCTTGGCCTCTGCTTAGCTTCTCCTCAGGGCCTTTGCTCTTAGGCACTGCGGTTGGACCCTGTGGCTCTCAGAGAGGGAGTGCACCTCTCTTTCTGTTTCCAGGATCTTAATTTTCCCACCCTGCGGTTTCAGCGCCCTTACTCCCACTTGTGGACAAAGCAACAGTTCAAGAATATCAAATGATACCGCCACCAATGAAGAAAATTAATAGCTCTTATGTAGTGGAGGAAGAGATATACTTGGAAAAATTCTTTGAGATTTAACAGCTGGAGTGGAGAGCTGGAGGATTTTTGAGATGGTGGTAAAAGGAGAAGGCTGCCACCAGGGTTCCAGGCAAGACTGTATGTTGGAGAAATTTGACTTTGGTGTGATCCCATTTATCTACTGGACTTCTCTTATCAATTTTATCTTTTTATTCCAAATCTTTCCTCCTCCCCCAATGACCAAGTCCTTTAGTTCTTTAAAATTTACTAGTTTAATCACCAAAATATCTCCTATCACCTGTTTTCAGTTATAACTGTTTTCTTCCCTGTTTCATCAGTAATCCTACTTATAAGATTTGCTTATCTCAGTCATTCATTGAAGTTGAGACGGCAATAACTGGTAGAATTAATCTGCCTGGAGAATTTTTCATTATAGAAGAGGACACTACCAATGTGAATAAGACTCTGATGTATAGATTTGTGTCCATAGGAGATTTCGAGTGTGTGAAATCTTTCTGTGCCTCTTTCCCTATCTCAGGGGGTTGGCCTATCCCTCTGGGTTGTATCCTCCACAGGTAGTCTCCAAAGAAAGAAAATACATGAAATGGACATTGTTATGAAACATAACAGTTCACGTGCATGCCTGACTCCTCTTTACATCTTCAGGTAGTTCCACACCCTTTCGTCACTAACCTTGCCAGTCTTGGCAGTTCTGTTGGTAAGAAAAAAGAAAATCATCCCAGACTTATTGCTCCTATTTTAAGATGTGGGTTAGGTTGACATAAACTTTCCAATATTTATTTTGTGAATGAAGATTACTCTGTCAAGGTTTTATTCATAACTATTAACAGCAGAATTTACTTAGAATGGTCTGCCATCTGTACATTACTTTGTTTACAGTTTGAAAATTTGAGCATTTAACATTTCCTTTTATTTCCAAGTAGAGTTTTAGAAGGAATTCTGACAATTTTTATTATAAAAATTTGGGCTATGATATTTCTTGCAAAATAATCCCTCAATTTGCTATAAACTTCACATAGGACCTTTTTATTTTTCAGTTATCCAAACTGAGCAAATGATAAAACTCACCTGAGATTCAGTTTCTTTAAGATGAGGTTGGGAAGATTAAATATCAGGATGAAGGCAAATCATTTGGTATAAGAGAATATCTAGCTATTATTATTAAGAATTGGTTAATATTATAATTTTTCATTAAGAAAACTGTATTAAATAGGAACTGTACCATGCTTGTGAGTATATTTAATTACTAGATGTAAAGTGCTTTAGGGAAAGTACTCAACTGTGTTTGAGAAATGCATTATAATGATAAAAATTATATACTAATTTGAATATTTAAAAAGGAAATTAAAATGTTATTAAATATTATTATATTCTCATATACCATAGGGATGCACAAGCATTTATTATCTTCAATTTGCTAGTATAAAAATCATACAATTTCAGGCTTCTCTGTTCACCATAACTTAGAGATTCATTAAGGATTTCATGAAATCATGGTACAAATGTGGGGCAGAGAAGAAAGAGACAAAACTTGGGGAAAGAGAAGGAAGAAGACAAAAGAAGGGGGAGAAAAAAGAGATATGTTTTATAGGATATTATTTCAAGAACTTGCATCAATAAAGAATTACTATCAAAACACAAAATTATTTGCATAAGTTTATCTTTTAATATGCAGAGTTTCCCTTGTGGCTCAGATAGTAAATAATCTGCTGGCAATGTGGTGACCCAGGTATGATCCCTGGGTCAGGAAGATCCTCTGAAGAAGAGAATGGCAGCCCACTCCAGTATTCCTGCCTGGAAAATCCCATGCACAGACCTGGCGGGCTACATTCAATGGGGTTGCAAAGAGTTGGATGCAACTAAGTGACAAAAACTTTCACTTTTCACACATGTAACTACTAATCCTAAAATGAAGATATGTTACACAAAACTCTTAATTAATAAGTTGTAAAATATTTTAGTTATGTTAGAGTAATAAAATACTAGGAAGGAAAAGAAGATATAGATATAGAATCCAATGTAAGGATATTTGCTTTCCAAAGCACTGACTTTGTTTGCATTTGTTTGATTTTTTCCCAATGTGACTTTATTTTTTCTTTGAAAATATCAAATATTCAGAAAAGCATAAATAGAACAACTGCTCAACTCTAAATTAAGGTATAACTGTCATTTGTACCCTGATATTCATTATTTCTAAATATTTCTATGAAATATGCATACCCTTATTTACAAGCCTTTTGAAAAAGGAAACTGAGATGATACAATTTACCTATATCTATGTAAAATTTCCCTGTAATCTTTCCAGCTTGTGCTTCATCCACCCTTGCATTTCTCATGATGTACTCTGCATATAAGTTAAATAAGCAGGGTGACAATATATAGCCTTCACTACTCCTTTCCCAATTTGGAACCAGTCCATTGTTCAATGTCAATTTCTAAGTGCTGCTTCTTGACCTGCATACAGGTTTCTCAGGAGGCAGGTCAGGTGGTCTGGTATTCCCGTCTCTTTAAGAATTTTCCACAGTTTGTTGTGATCCACACAGTCAAAGGCTTCAGAGTAAGCAATGAAGCAGAAGTAGATGTTTTTCTGGAATTCTCTTGCTTTTTCTATGATCCAAAAGATGTTGGCAATTTGATCTCTGATTTCTCTACTTTTTCTAAATCCAACTTGAACATCTAGACGTTCTCAACTCACATACCATTGAAACCTAGCTTGGGGAATTTTGAGCATTACTTTTTTAGCATGTGAGATGAGTGTAATTGTGTGATAGTTTGAACATTCTTTGGTATTGCTCTTCTTTGGGATTGGAATGAAAACTTTTCCAGTTCTGTGGCCACTACTGAGTTTTCCAAATTTTCTAGCATATTGAGTGTAGCACTTTCACAGCATCATCTTTTAGGATTTGAAATAGATCAGCTGGAAATCCCGTCACCTCCAAATAGCTTTGTTCGTAGTGATGCTTCCTAAGACCCACTTGACTTTGCACTGCAAGATGTCTAGCTCTAGGTGACTGATCACATCATTGTGCTTATATATGTCATTAAGATCTTTTTTTTTGTATAGTTCTGTGTATTCTTTCCACCTCTTCTTAATATCTTCTGCTTCTGTTAGGTCCTTTATTGAGCCTATCTTTGCATGAAGTGTTACCTTGGTATCTCTAATTTTCATGAAGAGTTCTCTAGTCTTTTCTGTTCTATTGTTTTCCTCTATTTCTTTGCATTGTTCCCTGAGGAAGGCTTTCTTTTTTTTTCCATTTATTTTTATTAGTTGGAGGCTAATTACTTTACAATATTGTAGTGGTTTTTGTCATACACTGACATGAATCAGCCATGGATTTACATGTATTCCCCATCCCGCTACCCCCTCCCACCTTCCTCTCCACCCGATTCCTCTGGGTCTCCCCAGTGCACCAGGCCCGAGCACTTGTCTCATGCATTCAGCCTGGGCTGGTGCTCTGTTTCACCATAGATAATATACATGCTGTTCTCTCGAAACATCCCACCCTCGCCTTCTCCCACAGAGTCCAAAATTCTGTTCTGTACATCTGTGTCTCTTTTTCTGTTTTGCATATGGGGTTATCGTTATCATCTTTCTAAATTCCATATATATGCATTATCATACTGTATTGGTCTTTATCTTTCTGACTTACTTCACTCTGTATGATGGGCTCCAGTTTCTTCCATCTCATTAGAGCCGATTCAAATGAATTCTTTTTAATGGCTGAGTAATATTCCATGGCGTATATGTACCACAGCTTCCTTATCCATTTGTCTGCTGATGGACATCTAGGTTCCTTGAGGAAGGCTTTCTTATCTTTCCTTGCTATTCTGTGGAACTCTGCATTCACATGGGTATATCTTTCCTCTTCTCCTTTGCTTTTCACTTCTCTTCCTTTGTCAGCTATTTGTAAGGCCTCCTCAGACAACAATTTTGTCTTCTTGCATTTCTTTTTCTTGGGGATGGTTTTAATCACCACCTCTTGTACAATGTTATGAATATACGTCCATAGTTCTTCAAGCACTCTATCATATCTAATCCCTTGAACCTATTTGTCATTTCCACTGTATAATCGTAAGGGATTTGATTTAGGTCATACATAAATGGTCTACTGGTTTTCCCTACTTTCTTTAAGTCTGAATTTGGCAATAAGGAGTTCATGATTTAGCCACAGTCAGCTCCTGGTCTTGTTTTTGCTGATTGTATAGAACTTCTCCATCTTTGACTGCAAAGAATATAATTAATCTGATTTTGGTATTGACTGAAATCAGTGATGTCCATGTGTAGAGTCTTCTCTTGTGTTGTTGGAAGAGGGTGTTTGCTATGACCAGTGCATTCGTTTGGCAATACTGTTAGCCTTTGCCTTGATTCATTCTGTACTCCAAAGCCAAATTTGTCTGTAACTTCCAGGTATCTTTTGACTTTTTACTTTTACATTCCAGTCCCCTATAATGAAACGGTCTTTTTTTTTTTTTTAATTAATGTTAGTTCTAGAAGGTCTTGTAAGTCTCCATATAACCATTCAACTTCAGCTTCTTTGGCATTAGTGGCCAGGGTATACACTCGGATTACTGTGAATGGTTTGCCTTGGAAATGACCAGAGATCATTCTGTCGTTTTTGAGATTGTACCCAAGCACTGCATTTCAGACTCTTTTGTTGACTATGAGGGCTACTCCATTTCTTCTGGAATTCTTGCCCACAGTAGTAGATATAATGGTCATCTGAATTAAATTCGCCCTTTCCAGTCCATTTTAGTTCAGTGATTCCTAAAATGCCGATGTTCACTCTTGTCATCTCCTGTTTGACCACTTCCAATTTACCTTGATTCATGAACCTAACATTCCAAGTTCCTATGCGATACTGTTCCTTATAGCATCAGACTTTACTTTCACCATCGGAGACATCCACAACTGGGCACTGTTTCTGCTTTAGCTCAGCCTCTTCATTCCTTATGGAGCTATTTTTCTGCTCTTCTCCAGTAGTAGATAGGGCACCTATCAACCTGAGGAGTTCATCTTTCAGTGTCATATCTTATTGCCTTTTCATACTGTTCATGGTGTTCTCCAGGCAAGGATGCTGAAGTGGTTTGCCATTTCCTTCTCCAGTGGATCACATTTCATCCAAACCCTCCACCATGACCCATCTGTCCTGGGTGGCCCTATGTGGCATGGCCCATGATTTCATTGAGGTAGTCAAGGCTGTGATCCATGTGATCAGTTTGGTTAGTTTTCTGTGATTGTGGTTTTCATTCAGTCTGCCCTCTGATGGATGAGGACAAGAGGCTTCTGGAAACCTCCTGATGGGAGGGGCTGGCTGTGGGGAAAACTGGGTCTTGCCCTGGTGGGCAAAGCCATACTCAGTAAATCTTTAATAAAATTTTCTGTTGATGAGCAGGGGCTGTGTTCCCTCCCTGTAGTTTCGCCTGAGGTCAAACTATGGTAGGGGTAATGGAGACCTCCTTCAAAAGGATTTATGCCAACAGTTCCCAGGACTGTTGTAGTCTGTACCCCCAAACCCATGGCAGGCCACTGTGAACCCACTCCTCCACCAGAGACTCCCATGCACACATAGGCAATTTTGGCTCAATCTCTTGTGGGGTCAAATATCAATAACCTCAGATATGCAGATGACACCACACTTATGGAAGAGAGTAAAAGGAACTAAAGTGCCTCTTGATGAAGGTGAAAGAGGAAAGTGAAAAGCCTGACTTAAGACTCAACATTCAAAAAAGGAAGATTATGGCATCCAGCCCCATCACTTCACGGCAAATAGATGGGGAAACAAAGGAAACAGTGACAGGTTTTATATTCTTGGGCTCCAAAATCACTGCAGATGGTGACTACAGCCACGAAATTAAAAGAGACTTGCTTTTTGGAAGAAAAGCTATGACCAACCTTGAGAACCTATTAAAAAGCAGAGACATTATTTTGCCAACAAAGGTCAGCATATTCAAAACTATGGTTTTTCCAGTAGTCAAGTACAGATATGAGAGTTGGACCATAAAGAAGGGTGGGTGCCAAAGAATTGATGCTTTGAACTGTAGTGTTGGAGAAGACTCATGAATGTACCTTTAACTGCAAGGAGATCATACTATTCAATCCTAAATGGAATCAATCCTGAATATTCATTGGAAGGACTGATGCTGAAGCTCCAATACTTTGATCATCCGATGTGAAGAGCTGACTCCTTGGAAAAGACCCTGATGCTGTGAAAGACTGAAGGCAGGAGGGGAAGGGAACAACAGAGGATGAGGTAGTTGGATGGCGTCATCAACTCAATGGGCATGAGGTGGGCAGGCACTGGTAGATGGTGAAGGACAGGGGGGCCTGGTGTATTGTAGTCCATGGGGTCACAAAGAGTCAGACATGGCCGAGAGACTGAATAACAACAATGTAAATTTACAATTAAATAAAATAAATCATATAATATAGATGCTGTAATACATCAACATTTTTAATACTTGTGCTATTGTTCAATGTGAATAAATTTTAAGTGTTTATCTAACTTATCCTCCCTTTTTGGATATTCAGGTTAATTTAACATTCCTGGTATAGAGGAAACTCCATAAATTTTGCCTTACTACTCTTATTACGTCCTTAAGATAAATTCCTGGAAATGGAATTTATTTTTACATCTACACTTATGTCTATATCATTATTATTAGTATCTATTTCTGAATCTGTGCTTCCCAGGTGGTGCAGTGGTAAAGAACACACTTGCCAATGCAGGAGACTCAGGAGACAAGGGAAAATGCAAGGAAATTCTAGAGAAACATCTACTTCTGCATCATTGACTATGCTAAAGCCTTTGACTGTGTGTGTCACAATAAACTGTGGAAAATTCTTAAAAAGATGGAATACTAGACAACCTTACCTGCCCCCTGAGAAACCTGCATGTGGGACAAGAAGCAACAACCAGACATGGAACAACAGACTGGTTCCAAATGTCAAGGCTGTATATTGTCACCCTGCTTATTTAACTTCTATGCAAAGTACATCACGCAAAATGATGGGCAGCATGAATCACAAGCTGGAATCAAGATTGCCCGGAGAAATACCACAACCCCAGATATGCAGATACCACTCTAATGACAGAAAATGAAGAAGAATTCAAGAGCCTCTTGAGAAAGATGAAAGAGGAGAGTGAAAAAGCTGGCTTAAAACTCACCATTCAAAGACGGAAGATCATGACATCTAGCCCCCTAACTTCATGGCCAAAATATGGGGAAACAGTGGAAGCAATGACAGACTTTATTTTCTTGAGCTCTGAAATCGCTGCAGACATTCACTGCAGCCATGAAATTAAAAGAGACTTGCTAGAGAAACTTCTTGAGAAGTTTCTTGGAAGAGAAGCTATGGAAAACCTAGACAGCATATTGAAAAGCAGAGACATTACTTTGCCAACAAAGGTCAGTATAGTTAAAGCTATGCTTTAACTGTGGTGTTGCAGAAGAGTCTTGAGAGTCCTGTGGACTGCAAGGAGATAAAACCAGTCAATCCTAAATGAAATCAACCCTGAATATTCATTGGAGAGACTGGTGATAAAGCTGAAGCTCCAATATTTTGGCTACGTGATGCAAAGGACTGATTCATTGGAAAAGACTGATGATCGGAAAGATTAAAGGCAAGAGGAAGAGGGGCTGACAGAGGATGAGATGGTTGGATGACATCACCAATTCAATGAACATGAGTGTGAGCAAACTCTGGGAGATAGTGAAGAACAAAGAAACTGCAGTTCACGGGGTTGCAAAGAGTTGGACACAACTTAGAGACTGAACAACAACAACACGAAACACGGGTTCGATCCCTGGGTCAGGAAGATCCCCTGGAGAAGGAAATGATAACCCACTCCAGTATTCCTGCCTGGAGAATTCCGTGGACAGAGGGTCCTGGCAAAAATCTGGACATGACTGAGCACATGTGGGTGAACATTTCTGAATCTATACCTAAGTCTATAACTACATCAACATAACCAAAGAGTGCTTCAGAAACATTACAGCATTTCTATACCCATCAATATAATATGACAAAGCAGTGGATACTTCCTTTTGGACCTAATTAATTTTTTTCTGTTCTGAAATTTTAAATGTTTGTGACAGCTCACCTATTTTTGTTTACCTTTATGGTCTCTGCCTTGGTATCATGCCTAGGAAAACCTCCTCTTACTTGACTGAACTTTAATTCTTATATTTTCTTTACATGAAGAAAAACATTTTTTCATGGCTTCTCCAGCATAATAAATTTAATTTGTATCACAGAAACAGCTAGGCATAGATGGAAATAGTGCTCTCACTTCTTGGTAGATTAACTGGGGAATCTCCAGTTAGGAAATTTCAGTTCAATTGATGTAATATTTATCCATATATTTAAAAAAATACTAGGTGGATCAGAATACTTCAATTGAATGAGATAGTTAATTGGGCGTAAATTATCTTACATGGTTTCCCCTAGCCTAGTCTCTACTCTTAACAGATAGTTTGGGTTTTGTGAGGATGGAGAAGAGGGAAGTTAATGTTGGGAACATAGTAAAAGGATAGAAGAGTAGCATTCGGTACTGGAAGTAAAACGTATATAAGGGAAAAGAAATGTTTAAGAAGCATTTGATTTCATTAAAAAAGTATCAAACCTTGCATTATGACCTCAATCATTGAATTTTACCAGTTAATTTTTCACACTGTGTGACTGTTCAGATAACTCATAATCCTTCAATACTTTGATTTAGGAGTCCAGATCTTCTGTCTCTCCCATTCCCTACTACTCTAATGTTGAATGTGTGAAATTTTTAAAAATTGTGACTAAATTCTCTCATTTTTTTAATTTGGAAAATTAAGAGTGGGTTAGGATTTAAAGTTCTCTTTTGAATAAGAACATCTCTAAAAGTTTAAGAAAAATATCAATGTTCATGCTCATTATCCTGAGCAAGTAGAAAAAATATTATGAGGAAACTGCCCATTCTAGCAGGAGATAAAAATTACCAAAAATGTCTTATTTACAAAGTCCCAAGTTGAAAGGTTACTGTTAAGTCACAATTAATGACACTAATTCTTCAGAAAAGAATAATGTTAACATCATAGTCCTTAAGAAAACTCAGATACTAGTAATTTTAAACAAAAATAATCTAATAGCTACAAGACCTGGTTCTAAGAGATCTTTTTTTGGCAATGTATTTAGAGAGAGTAATAAACAGGTTCCTTAAAAGATGGAAGCAAAGCTTAAACTATCCAAACGAAATTTTAATCAGTGAACGATTAACATAAAAATGTAGTGTTTTAATGATTTATTTGTTCATTTAATAAATATTTACAGGCTTTATATACTATGCCAAATCCATTCTAGGGACTTGGCCCACATATCAGAGAAAAACATACTGAGCGTATTAAAACATCATAACCTTTCCAGATAAGTTTTAATGACCTTAAAATAGTTGTTTTTCTCTTCAGATATTGTTATTATACTTTGTTTTTTAACGCCAAATTTAATATAAATATTTATATTTATCATAATCCCCTTCCCTTGTTATGAATATGTGTTTTACAAAGGAGCTGAGGTATTATCATAAATTATATTTTAAAGTAGATTTTCTTTAATGAATCCCACCTATCTTTAATAACATCTTGGCAGAATGGAATTCTATTGATTGGTGTTACGTAAAATGACAGGACATCATAAAGTCCCACATTATGCTTAAGAGTTATTCCATTCATTGGTTGCAGTTAAGAGAAGACACAAAAGAGAAGCCAGGCAGGCAACATATGTCTTTAAGCAGAATCCGCCTGCAATGCGAGAGACTTGGGTTTGATCCTTGGGTTGGAAAGATCCCCTGGAGGAGGGCATGGCAACTCACTCCAGTATTCTTGCCTGGAGAATCCTGATGGACAGAGGATCCTTGCAGGCTACAGTCCACGTGGTCACAAAGAGTTGAATAGGAATGAGTGACTGAGCATAGCATAGCATAGCATAGCATAAGCACAAGATGGAGTCCAAAGTATCATAAATAAGAAAGCATATACTTAAATTGAAATCTACATTTTTTTTGTTCTTCAGTCACCAAGTCGTGTCTGACTTTGTGACCGCATGGACTGCAGCACGCCAGGCTTCCCTGTGCTATTTTTGGCACATAAGTGTAAAAGTATTTTGAATTCTTATATTTTAACTAATTACATTTGATGATCACATATCAAATAGAAATAATTAATGGCAAGTTTCATAGTCACTGCAAAATTGTAGGAAAAAAATTGTTAAAAGCACTGTACTCAAAGTGTAGGAGATACAAGAAATTTGAAAAATTAGGATTTTAATAGTCTCACATACCTGAGAAAAAAAGATTATGAACTGAAAATAAATATTTATTTTAACCCTGTCAAACTTCATACTGTGAGTCCTTGTTTTCTGCTTTTTCTCAATTAGTTTCTTGAGTGAACTCTTCTTGTTTACCACTGTACCCTCTGAATCAGCCCAAAGCCTGGTTCACAGTAGGTGTGTAGTAAATATTTGTTAAATTAATGAAAGTGTGGAACAAATAAATGGGAAATTTAGAAAACATAAGAATTGGCAATAGCTTTTTATTCTAAGTTGTAAAATGTGGATGAAAACACTCTTTTTGGTACAGCCATTTTCTCACTGAGTAGCATATTTTGTTCTTGATTTACTTGTTTATTGTTGATTAATTAAAATTAATTATTTGAAAAATATATTTATTAGATTTTCCCTTCGTGGAAGGGTATGAATATCTCTAAAGTTTTTTGCATGTATTTCTCTAATTTAGTATCAATTACATCACCATGCTTATTTAACTTATATGCAGAGTACATCATGAGAAATGCTGGGCTGGAGGAAGCACAAGCTGGAATCAAGATTGCCAGGAGAAATACCAATAACCTCAGATATACAGATGACACCACACTTATAGCAGAAAGTGAAGAAGAACTAAAGAACCTCTTGATGAAAGTGAAAGAGGAGAGTGAAAAAGTTGGCTTAAAGCTCAACATTCAGAAAACTAAGATCATGGCATCCAGTCCCATCATTTCATGGCAAATAGATGGGGAAACAGTGGAAACAGTGTCAGACTTTATCTTTTTGGGCTGCAGGTGGTGACTGCAGCCATGAAATAAAAAGAAGCTTACTCCGTGAAAGAATAGTTATGACCAACCTAGACAGCATGTTAAAAAGCAGAGATGTTACTTTGCCAACAAATGTCCGTCTAGTCAAGGCTATGGTTTTTCCAGTAGTCATGGGTGGATGTGAGAGTTGGACTATAAAGAAAGCTGAGTGTCGAAGAATTAATGCTTTTGAACTGTGGTGTTGGAGAAGACTCTTGAGAGCCCCCTGGACTGCAAGGAAATCCAACCAGTCCATCCTAAAGGAAATCAATCCTGAATGTTCATAGGAAGGACTGATGTTGAAGCTGAAGGTCCAATACTTTGGCCACCTGATGTGAAGAGCTGACTTGTTGGAAAAGACACTGATTTTGGGGAAGATTGAAGGTGGGAGGAGAAGGGGACAACAGAGGATGAGATGGTTGGGTGGCATCACCGACTCAACGGCCGTGAGTTTGAGTAGGCTCTGGGAGTTGGTGATGGATAGGGTGGCCTGGCGTGCTGCATCCATGGGGTCGCAAAGAGTTGGACATGACTGAGCGACTGAACTGAACTGAGATATTAATAAAAGTTTTTACTTATTAAAGTGTGTGTTAGTCATTCAGTAGTGTCTGTTACTTACTGAAACAACACAGTAAAAAGTCATATTTAAAGAGGCTAGTGGTATAACTGTTTTATTAGCTACCTTTGAATTAGATTTCAATGAAATCAAGTCTCAAAAGTGGTTTTAGATTAATACATTGTGGTTTAATCCCATAATTTCCTAAAATCTATTCATTGTGGTAAAGTTGTTCTTAAATCTTTGAGAAGATGACATAAAATAATGATGACTTATTTTTACATTAAAATCCATGTATATGGATTTATTTATATGCATAACATGAATTTAAAATCATCAATTTGGATGGTAATTCATTATAGCAGTCAGCACAGAAAAATACCTTTTAATTCACTTAAGATCTAGATGATGTGTCTAGAAAAGGATAATCTAAGAAACGTTTTCTGCAAATAATGATCAAATCATAAAACATCTTATTTAAATATCTGATCATATTTATAAAAGTACATTTCTCCCAGTAAACTTTTAATTTATTTTTTGTGTGTTTGTGAGAGTCAATGAGCATTTTATTACCTACATGTGCCTTCATAAAATCAGCTTGGATATTTATAGAAAGAACCAAACATTGACTGACTCAGGCTCCTTATGACACATCTGCAGAAATAAAGACAACACAAGGCCACTGGCCAGTGTAGTAAATATAACATGCATGTCCACCTGCGACCCACCTGCTTTCTCATGCTGTGCAAAGTAGATGCTGACCTTGGTCATAAATAGCTGTTGCAGTATATTTTCCACAAAAGCCTGAAGCACAGGCCTCTTTCTGGAGGCATAAACATGTGTGACGATGTCATCATTTAATTGCTTTCCTCTGAAAAAAATAGATGATAGCCTCAAATAATGTGACTAATTTTCTACTATTAACCTCAGATCATTTGGTTTAATATTTTTATTCATGGAATGAAAACTTGACATTCAAAATCTTTAGTTTCGTTATTTGCTCAGGTGTTTCCAATCAGGAGAGAAAAGATATTTTGTCAAATTCAAAAGAACTTGACTTATGAGACATGAAAACCCAAAAAAGCAAGCAACCCAGTCATTCTGGTATTGTTTGTCATTCAGCTATTAATGCTTCTTATCATTGACTGCATTAGCATAAAAGCATCTTTAAGGTAGGATAAAATTGCATAGAAACACACACACATATGGAAATGAATGCATGTAAAAGTGAAATTTGATAGCTAATGATAGCTAGCTAACAGTATTAAATCAATGTGAATTTTCTGATTTTGATATTGTTCTATAGTTTTATATGATGAACTATTGGGCAAAGCTGGGTGAAGGGTATAAAAGACTCTGCATTATTTTTTTCTAATTCCTGTAACTGTGTAATTATTTCAAAATGAAAAGTTTTAAGAAAAAGACATCTTCTTGGGAGGGAGCTTATTTGATGAAAATGTCCCTGAATCAAGAATCAAAAACACATAAACCTTGAGTAAGTCACATAACCTCAGGTCTATGTTTCATTCTTTGTAAAAATGTGGTGAATGGATTAAAGTATTAGAGGGGATGATTTAAATTTATAATTAAGATTCTAATTTGAACAGCAGAATTGATGAAAAACTTGTGGTTCAGAAAACATTTTTCAGCAGATCAAAATTTTTCATAAAATAATTTTCTAAAGGTAAGAATATTTGAAATAAAACTGTTGTAAAAATATAGCCATTCAAGTGGATAATATTTCAGGACTTTTACTCTAATGGCTGTATATATAAGTGAAAATATCCTCTGGAGAAGGAAAGGACAACCCACTTCAGTATTCTTGTCTGGAAAATCCCATGGATGGAGCAGCCTGGAGAGCTACAGTCCATGGGGTCACAAAGAGTCGGACACGACGTCACTTTCACTTCATGTCCAAACACACTCATTAAGCTATACTTGTCCTTGTAGTTCGCTAATGTAGGTAGCCTGTTAATATTATAGCTATTTATTAAAATTACATCTGATAAGAAAAATTTCACTAACTAAAATTTAGTCCATATAAACATGAGAAAGTTAAAAAAAAGGATGTCCTAAAAATGCATGTTTTACAAAGTTCAATATTTTCAATGTTTAATTTTTAGAATAAAAATTTTCCCATCATTTATTTTTGAAAGTCATTTTTAGAAATAACACTCATAGCACTTTCTGAAAGTCAGTAACTAAATGTACATTGTGTCATTTAATCCTCAACACAAAATAGGAAATAGGTTTTATTATTCCCCAAAGGATGCAAGTAGAGTTTACAACAGTGACTAAGACTTACAGCTGCTTAGTGGTGGAGCAGAGAAGACTTGTCTGACTTTCAGAGTGAAGCTCTTTCCGCTGAGCCACTTTGTCCCTGAAGTGTGAGGATATAAACTTGCCTTTGCTGCACAACTTTGTTCAACCTTTCAAGCATCTATTGTCAACTGTAAATACGTGCTCCTGAATCCCATGAATTCTTAACCTAGCCACAAATCTTTCCAGTTTGTACTGTAACTTGTTTTCCAATTTTTGTTACTTCTTATAGACATAGGATCAAGGTTAAATTTCATGTATCAATTTTCAGATATTCAGTTTTAAATACTCAAGTTGAGTTCATTTCCAGACACCGGTAAAGCATAGAATTTAATGGTGTAGGCTTTGGAGACAATAGACTTAGAATGAATCCCAGCCAATGTTACTTATTGAAAACTTGTTGAAATGCTCAAAGTCTTAATTTCCTCATCTGTTATAGAAGGAATTGTATCTACCTCAAAGGGTTATTATGAGAATTAAATGAGTTCACTTAAAAGGCTTTACATCCTGACTGGTTCATGCTACTCACTGATGGCTGTGATTATTGTTCTTAAATTATACATGAGTAGTTAGATGGAAATGTGTGTGCCCTGTGTGTCTATTATGTAATTAAAAATTTTATTTTATATTGGAGTATAGTTGATTAACAATGTTGTATTAGTTTCAGGTGTTACAGCAAAGTGATTCATTTATACATATACATGTGTTTATTCTTTTTCAAATTCTTTTCCCATGTAGAATATTAGAGAATATTGAGCAGAGCTTACTGTGCTATACAGTAGAATCTCATTGATTATCTATTTTAAATACATCAGATATACATGTCAATCCCAAACTCCCAATCTATTATGTAATTTTATCACAGACTTGAAAGCAGAAAATGTATTAATAAAATATTTTCAGTTTTTGGAATCTCCTAACTTGGCCAAATCTGAAAGTTTCCAACTATGTAGTGAATTATGGATAATATATATATTATTAGTGGTCTTGGAAGGAAAGTTACGACCAACCTGGATAGCATATTTAAAAGCAGAGACATTACTTTGCCAACAAAGGTCCATCTAGTCAAGGCTATGGTTTTTCCAGTGGTCAGGTATGGATGTGAGAGTTGGACTGTGAAGAATGCTGAGCACCAAAAAATTGATGCTTTTGAACTGTGGTGTTGGAGAAGACTCTTGAGAGTCCCTTGGACTGCAAGGAGATCCAACCAGTCCATCGTAAAGGAGATCAGTCCTGGGTGTTCACTGGAAGGACTGATGCTGAAGCTGAAACTCCAGTACTTTGGCCACCTCATGTGAAGAGTTGACTCATTGGAAAAGACCTTGATGCTGGGAGGGATTGGGGGCAGGAGGAGAAGGGGATGACAGAGGATGAGATGGCTGGATGGCATCACCGACTCGATGGGCATGAGTTTGGGTGGACTCCGGGAGCTGGTGATGGACAGGGAGGCCTGGAGTGGTGCGATTCATGGGGTCGCGAAGAGTTGGACACGACTGAGAGACTGAACTGAACTGAAACGATGTGAAAAATATGTCTTCAGGTGAAATTTCAACTCTAGATGACCCATAAATTTCTGATCATCTAAGGGTTCCTTGCATAGGGCTTCCCTAGTAGCTCAGCTGGTAAAGAATCTGCCTGTAATTCAGGAGACCCTGGTTCAATTCCTGGGTCAGGAAGATCTGCTGGAGAAGGGATAGGCTATGCACTCCAATTTCCTTGGGCTTCCTGGTGGCTCAGCTAGTAAAGAATCTGCCTGCAATGTGGGAGACCTGGGTTCTATCCCTGGGTTAGGAAGATCCCCTGGAGAAGGGAAAGATTACCCACTCCAGTATTCTGGCTTGGAGAATTCCATGGACTGTATAGCCCACAGGGTCGCAAAGAGTCGGACACGGCTGACCAACTTTCATTGGCGTAAGGTCGAATTATACTGCAAGAGTGGGGCACACTTGTATTATTAGCTTCCATGATTGTGGGGAGATGCTTTCTGTCCTTTAGTTTGCCTTAAGAAAGTCTCTACATCATTCTGTGGGATTCCCAATGCATAGGACAAGCCAGAGAAAAATTCATGTAAGGATTTGGATAGACTCTGTTTTGAAGACAGGGATAGTTCTAAAGCCTCTGACACCCTGTTGGATTCAGCTCTGCAATATGATATTTTAGGAGCATTACCTTTATAAAATCCCACACTGCAGTGTTATAGTTGGATATTATGTGGATGACACATAAGAACTGAATCATTTTCTATAACATCTTGGAGTCTTACAGAGCAAGTTGAGTAAAATCATAACAAAGTGTCTCATAATAATAATATCTTAGAAAGATCAATATTTCAGTGATACTTACATTTTAAACAGAATATGAATGTCTATAGTGACATTCCAACTCAATAGGGATTAAGATAAAGTGACATTTGAGATCAACCTCATCTTTTAGAATAAGTAATGAAAATAAATATCTGAATAAAAAAGACTTTCATATAATCTTCCTGTTCCAACAATTTCTGTTCTGTGTATGTGATGTATTTGCTAAAGAATTTGAAATTATAAGAAAGTTTCTCTGGTGATTGAAAATGTTTTGAAATATTTGACGATAATGACACTAATGACAAAATGAAAAGTAAGCAAGGAGTTGATTCTCATCACACATTTAGGTATTTCTCACTGTGATTTTGGATCTTAAATATAATCATTAAATGAACAGAAACCAGAGGGAAGCAAGCAATACAAAACTGTATGCAAAGATTTTTGAATCAAGAAATATGACTTCAGCAATAATAGAAAATAAGAATATGCTGCTATATGAACTTCTGTGCATATCAAAGTTTTTCTTTGGGGGGGGTTACATAGAGAATATGCACATAGATATCTTGGGAAGAAAACTCTCTAATGTCTGCTAGAGGTATATTAGTAAGTTTTATCATAACCAAAGAAAAAATATTTTTGACAGATTTTAGTCATAAAAAATTTTTGGTATAGAAAACTTAACTATTGTAATTTAAACCTGGAAATTACCACAGAATTGTGATAGTACAAGTTTAGTGCAAAATTTAAAAAGATCACATCAAATTACATAGCAAAACATAGTTAGATGTGTTGCTAGGTTTTTAGAGTTAAGAGAGCTATTAAAGAGTAATATATACATTTACAAAAAGATGATGTAGGATAAATATCAACATGAAGAAGGAAAATCTCTTTAATAATGAGAACAAAGTAAACAAAAAAGAGAGATTATGTCACTATTTAGAAAAATTTCAGGGAGAAATCTCCAGCATAAAAATCCTAAAAAAATTTGACTATTTTTATATGTATAATAATAATGTATTTTTGTTCCTTCAAGATATCATCTCATCCATTCAGTAGTTGGATGCTAACAGCAGTAACATATTTTCCAAAAACACTAACTTGGAAAGAATGGTGCACCCCAATGTTCCCAGCAGCATTAATTACAATTGCCAAAGTATGGAAGCAACCTAATTGTCCATCAAAAGATGAATGTGAATGTTGTATATATACAATATGTATACACATATACACATACAATATATGTTTACATATACAATATACACAAACAGACAATGGAATAATACTCAGCCATAGAAAAGAATGGAATTTGCACAACATGGGTAGACTTGGAGGGTATTAAGCTAAGCAAAATGTCAAACAGAGAAAGATAAATATTATATGATAGCACTTTTATGTGGAATCTAAAAAATAAAACAATTTAGTAAATATAACAAAAAAGAAGCAGACTTACAGATCTAGAGAACAAAGTAGTGGGTACCAATGGGGTGAGGAGAGGGTGGAATGGGCAAAATAGGGGTAGAGGTTAAGAGGCACAAATGACTGTGTATAAAATAAATAAGCTATAGGGACGTATTATACAACCCAGGGCAAACAGCCCATATTTTGTAGCAATTATAAATGGAACATAACCTTAAAAGTGTGAATCACTGTGTTGTATACTTGAAACATGTATTTTACATCAACTATACCTTCTGTTTTATTGATTATCCCAAAGTCTTTGACTGTGAGGATCACAACAAACTGTGGAAAATTCTTAAAGAGATGGGAATACCAGACCACCTGACCTGCCTCCTGAGAGATCTGCATGCAGGTCAAGAGCAACAGTTAGAACTAGACATGGGACAACAGACTGGTTCCAAATAGGAAAAGGATTACGTCAAGGCTGTATATTGTCACCCTGCTTATTTAATTTATATGCAGAGAACATTATGTGAAATGCTAGGCTGGATGAAGCACAAGCCGGAATCAAGATTACTGGGAGAAATGTCAATAACCTCAGATATGCAGATGATACCACACTTATGGCAGAATGTGAAGAAGAACTAAAGAGCCTCTTGATGAAAGTGAAAGAGGAGAGTGAAAAAGTTGGCTTAAAGCTCAACATTCAGAAAACAAAGATCATGGCATCCAGTCCCATCACTTCCTGGCAAATAGATGGGGAAACAATGGAAACAGTGAAAGACTTTATTCTTTTGGGCTCCAAAATCACTGCAGATGGTTACTACAAGCATAAAATTAAAAGATGCTTACTCTTTGGAAGAAAAGCTATGACCAACCTAGATAGCCTAGACAGCATATTAAAAAACAGAGACATTACTTTGCCAACAAAGGTCCATCTAGTCAAAGCTATGGTTTTTCCAGTAGTTATGTATGGATGTGAGAGTTGGACTATAAAGAAAGCTGAGTGCCAAAGAATTGATGATTTTGAACTGTGGTGTTGGAGAAGACTCTTGAGAGCCCCCTGGCCTGCAAGGAGATCCAACCAGTCCATCCTAAAGGACATCAATCCTGAATATTCATTGGAAGGACTGATGTTGAAGCTGAAACTCCAATACTTTGGTCACCTGATGAGAAGAACTGACTCATCTGAAAGGACCCTGAAGTTGGGAAAGATGGAAGGTGGGAGGAGAAGAGGACGACAGAGGATGAGATGGTTGGATGGCATCACCGACTCAATGAACATTATTTTGAGTAGGCTCCAGGAGTTGGTGATGGACAGGGAAACCTGGCGTACTGCGGTCTATGGGGTCACAAAGAGTCGGACACCACCAAGCGGCTGAACTGAACTTATACCTCAATAAATATACTCCTGGGTTTCCTTGGAGACTCAGATGGTAAAAATAATGTGTCTGCAGTGCAGGAGACCTGGGTTTGATCCCTGTGTTGAGAAGATACCCTGGAGAAGGGAATGGCTACCAACTCCAGTATTCTTGCCTGGAGAATTCCATGGACAGAGGAGCCTGGAGGGCTAAGTAAGTTCATGGAGTCACAAAGAGTTGGACATCACTGAATGACTAACATTTTCACATACCTCAATAAAAATAATAAAAAGAAGAATGAAGTGTTTTCAGTTAATGTTTCTAAACACCAAAACTGATCTGCATTCCATTTTTACCAATGCATTTCCTGAAAAAATTCTCCTCAGTGTTGGAGACTATTTCTGCCTGACATCACTAGAGTTTAATGATTCTCAGAAATTAGGGGAGAAAAAGCTAATTAATATTATATCTTATTCATATATTTAGGGATATATATCTACAGATTGTAAATATGTAAATAAAAGGAAAAAGTTCTGTATTTTGTTATTATAGCCATTGAAAATCATTTATGGAATCTGAAGTGGCAGGGAACGTTGATAAATATATAAATTGGAACAATAGCAATTAGAGGAATGTTAGAAGAATTACATGAGACATTTAAGACATGGAAAACTATAAGAAATTACTTATGAATATGACTGCTTTGACTTCTTAACTTATTCCAAACAACAATTTGAGTAGCTAACATGGAACTGTGACTGAGAAATTTTATTTTCAGAAGAGGAGCAAGAACGAACATTTGCCTTAAAGATGGTCCAGGTTGCTGCTGCTGCTGCTAAGTCGCTTCAGTCGTGTCCAACTCTGTGCGATCCCATAGATGGGCAGCCCACCAGGCTCCGCCGTCCCTGGGATTCTCCAGGCAAGAGTACTGGAGTGGGTTGCCATGCCCTTCTCCTCATTTTTTACTTTGTGGTGGGAGAAATTAGCTACATTGTTATTTTAGCAAAAACTGCATTCCTTTTCTCTTTTGTCACACACACACACACACACACACACACACACACACACCCTATGTCTTCTAGTTCTTTTTTTCCCCTTATTTTTATGTTATTTTTTGAATTCCTTTTAATATGCCATATATTTGGCTTATTTATTCTGTTTATTACTTACTATCTTTCTTATCTAGAATGTAAACTCCAGATACAAGGATCTTTATCTGTTTTGTTAATTGATACATTCCAAATATCTAGATTATTTCTGTCTCATCATAATCATTTAATAAATTTCTATTAACTATTTGAAGTGCAACAATGCTTTGTTAATGTCTAGTTATTAAAATCTGTAAGCTGAATGAGTCTTGATGCATTACAATACATGTGGGAGTAATCAAATACTAATCAACAAATTGCATTTTTAACAGGGTGCATTATTACTCATAAGGGCTTCTCCAGTGGCTCAGCAGTTAAGAATCTGCCTGCAGTGCAGGAGATGCAGGTTCACTCCCCAGGTTGGGAAGATCCCTTGGAGAAGGGAATGGCTACCCACTCCAGTGTTCTAGCCTGGAGAATTCCAGGGACAGAGGAGCCCGGCAGGTTACAGTCCATGGGGTCCCAAAGAGTCAGACACGACTGAGCGGCTGAGCACCACCACCACCATTTCTACTAATGATGCAGAATCTTCTTTTCTGGTGTTCTGCCACAGCCTCTTTCCACCTTCTCCACAGAAGTAGCACTTAATTGTTTTTCTTTCATTTCTGTGTAACAAATCTCCCTCTGCTTTTCATTTATCCTTTCTTAAGACCTATATGCTCCTCTTTTTGCACAAAACTCTACTCTGTGAGGTGGTAGCTGTCTTAAAAAGGGAATTCCTAGTTACATTCCCTGACTCCCAGTTTTCCTGAAAAATGTCTGTGTATGAACTGAAAATTTAAATAAAATTCTTTTACACTTCTGGAGGATTTGAAATGATATAGAAACATTGTTAAAATGTTGATTTAATTTTTGTATGGCTTTATTCAGACACAGAGTATCTTTTTCTTTAACAAAATTTCAACCTCCAAATCTACTCTTCTGTTAATTCAAACACTAGATGTCTCTCTAGTGCCAGTCTCATTTTGCTACTCACATGGGCTAGCTTAGCCTAGAGTTACTTATGCAGGATTTCAGAGCAAGGAGACATTTATTATGAGAAGTCAGGGGCACTCGTGTCCTGTAATGTGTATCTTCTTAGATTCCATGTGCCTTATGGCTAAATTTTAGCTATGGCCCTTTCTGACTTACAGATATGACTGATAATGCTATTTTACATTTGCATTGAGGTAGAAAATACATGGAAGACTCTCACAAGTATTTAATTTCACAAGCTAGATATTCTGATTATCTCAACTTTTACAACTGAAGAAACAGGACCACAGATGTTACAGAACATTTATCAGTTATCATAGCAACCACTGACTGACCCCATGGTCTGTGTTGGTCGCTCAGTCTTGTCCGACTCTTTGCAACCGCATGGACTCTAGAGTGGGCTCCTCTGTCCAGGGAATTTTCCAGGCAAGAATACTGGAGTGGATAGCCATTTCCTTCTCTAGGGGATCTTCCCAACCCAGGGATCGAACCTGGGTCTCCTGCATTGCAGGCAGATTCTTTACCCAATATCTAAGCCACCAGGGATGCCCCGGTGGACTGACCCCTACCCACTCACTGATTCTGATTCTAAATTTATTGATCATTCCTCTGAATAAAACTGTGTTTGCCTAGATGAGCACTTTTAGATGATTCTTCATTACATATATTTTGATGAACTGTGGGTCAAATATATCCTTCCATACACTACAGCTTTGAATATACAAAACATAACCTGGATCATCTTTCAAGGCAGATGCTAGTTCTTTCCTTTCATTTAGTCATATGAAGGTGTTACAGTTTATTGCATTTAATTCTTTCATAAAACCCTACTAGAAGAACAAATGTTTTCGTTAATACTTCTAAATTGGCTTAAATGGTCAAATAATATCTAGGGGTAAAAATGCTCCCCCTCCCTTTAGTCTGAACCTTGGGTAACCCCGGTTTCTGATTAACTTTGAAGAGGTATACGTGTGAGTCTACATTCCTCTGTGTACTTTACTTGCTGCCAGGAGAAACATTTAATTTCCTGGTGGGAGAAAATTATCTTTAAAGGAAGAGTCCCATTCTTTCTATTGTTACCCTGAGGTTCCCTGGATGCTTTCAATCTCAATAAAATACAAATAAGGACTCCCTTAGGTTCTGGTTAAATAAATATATATAGGAAATGTTCCTTTTCACTAGTTTGTGTATTTTACATGATAATAAATCAGTCCTCCTTAGATATGTTAGTAACACCCACCCATTTTGCAACTATGCTTTAGTAAAGTATTTGCTTTATTACTTTTCTTAAAAAGCACATTAAAATATAGAACAATATAAAATTAACTGTAACATTTGATCAATAGTTCTATGTACTTTGCAATTAAAGATTTAACAGTTACATATAAAACTCTTAACTAATTTTGAAATCTTGTGCAAGGAATGAACAGGAGCCTGTTACTTACAAGAGTTACTTACAAGTCCTGAACACTCAGTAAACCTTCCAAATTTTCTTCTTTAATATGAGAATAAATGCTGCTTTTAAATTAGAAAAGGAGAAATATGATCATTTTTTGTCCTGAAAACATAAATAAAAGCTGTACATTTGCCAGAGCCGGCACACGAGATCCCACCCATGACAAGGTCATGAGGGAGAAAACCTGATGGGCAAGGCGGATAATGTTTTCAGGGATTCCAAAAAGCTGCCCCCAGCACTCACCTTAAGGATGATATCTGTCTTTCTGATGCTTGCTTCAATAGACTACTCCCTAATTACTGTGACACAGGCAGAAGGCCTTCCCTGATCTCTTTCCTAATAAGAATCAATTTAGAACTTTAATCAATAAGTTTCCCGGGTGGTGGTATTTTATGAGATTATCCAGGGTGAAAGGAGTGTTTTAATTTAAACTCCTTTGCTGGTATTTTAGTTTGTTTGGCAAATGCGTTTATGCCCTTGATACTAATATGCATGATTGCTTATAATACCCTAATCATAAAATAACATAAAGAACCTGATCACATAAAGGCCCTAATAGGCACAGAGCCCTTCGGGGGTGAGGAAGCCCTGTTACAGAACATAAAAATATTATTCTAAAAGTGGTTATAGTTAAAGATTTAGAAAAATAAGAGTTTAAACCTGTTAATTTTAATCAGGAATGCTAAACAGGGGCTGCCTCACTGGAGCTGCTGAGTCTTTGTGTGGTAAACCTTTTAGATAAATTTAACTGATAACTTCTGCAAAAGGACTGACCTTTGTGTTCATGAAGAATAGATTACAGAAAACAGCTTTGCATTCACCTAGGTCATAAAATGTCAATAGGCCCCAAGGCCTGAAGATAATGTACAAGACCCTCATAAACAAAGAAGTATGCAGAAAACACCCTGGTTTCGTGAAGAACAAGCTGATGTAATGTTAAACTATCTTCCCCTTAGAAATGTACTAATTTAGGGCATAAAAGCCACGGTAAAAAATAAAGCATTGCCAGACTCTGCCAGACCCTGCAAACACCCCCGTCTGGTCATTCTCTTTCTCTCTCTCTCTCTCTTTCTCTCTCTCTCCCTCGCAGACTTGGCCCTATCAAGGCTGGTCTCACGTGTCTTCTCTCTCCTTTCCTCGCTGACACCGTTCATCCCGAGGGTATCCCCTGGATCCTGCTGAGGCTGGACCCCAGCATACATTTCCATGAACAATTCTAATTTTTTCTTTCAATTCTAATTTTTATTCATGTTTTACTTTTATGTACAAATTATTTTAGCCATTGGCCAAGAATTTAATATACTATTTTTACAGCATTCTTGGGACTTTTTACTTATTTTTCGTTTTCCATGATGTATCTTCTTTTTCCTTCTCCTTTTATATAGTGGATTTAGGTCCCCATAGTTGATAGGCAGTTTGCCTGGTGGCTCAGAGGGTAAAGCGTCTGCCTGCAATGCAGGAGACCCGGGTTCAATCCCTGGGTCGGGAAGATCCCCTGGAGAAGGAAGTGGCAACCCAGTCCAATATTCTTGCCTGGAAAATCCCATCGATGGAGAAGCCTGGTAGGCTACAGTCCATGCGGTTGCAAAGAGTTGGACATGACTGTGCAACTTCATTTTCACTTTCACTTTGCCTGGTAGTCAAATCCTCATTTATTGCTAATATGATCATGGAAAAATTACCTAGCTGATCTATGGCTCTGTTTCCTCATCTACTAAATTTTATTAAAAACACTCAGAATTACAAGACTGGTTGGAATGATGAAGTACAGTAATGTGTGTGATGTGTTTAGCTGAGAGCATCAAATATGGTGAGTAGTTAATAAATGGCCTAACTGTCATTGGTGGCACTTCTCTAGAAAAGCATGTTAATTCCCATACTTGGTTGCTCTCTTCTCCCAACGTTACATATTGTTACTTATTAGCCCATCAATAAAAAACATTTAAAATGTCTTTTCAGAGAATATCATAGTGAAGCTAAAATGAACGTGTTATTAATATAATAACATGTAATAACGTTACATGTTATTAATACACATACCTATGATCTTCTCAGAGGAATACATTACAAAATTGTTAAATAGTTTGATCATTCTCGAAAGACCTTATTTTTAGGAACCTATAAAGTTTAATTTCATTAAAAAGTAATGCACATAACATTGTAAGGGAGCAATAATTTATTCAGCTTCACCCCAATCATAGCTGGAGTGGCATTTGCATATCCACTATCAGTCATTCAATGGAAGTGCTTTTCTTTAAAAGAACAGAGTCCGTTGGAAAGCAATTGTTGTGCAACACCATGATGCATTGGTCTTTAGCCTTCAAAACACTTGATTGAATAGGAAGATATATAGAGGATAAAAAAGAAGGAAATGAAATACTCATCATATATATAAGAGACAACAGGGTTAAAGATGAGAAAAGGAAGCATGAAGAAAAGAGCTTAAGTAAAGACTAGAATGGACAAATAGAATTGATTGTCCTATTAATGTTTTTAGTGGCAGCAAATTCAGTAACTAAAGTTTATCTCTTCTCCTTACCACTAGTGATTTTGTGTGCAGCAAACATGGAGAACATTCTCTGTTCCTCTCTGGGCTGTCTTCTATGCTCCCAAGTAACTCACATGAAGAACTGATATCAACAGTCTCCTGAATCTGAAGTAGAAATATTTGATAGTACCTGTTAACTATATTTTTGGAAATATATGATAACAGACAAGTTATATCAAAGATTAATTAAATATTTTACTTTTCACAATAATATATTTGATAATATAGGTATATCTAAAACCTATTTTTCAATAACATAATTGTCTAAAACTTAAGAACATGAGGTTTTATCTAGAGAAGGAAGGATAGATAAATTTGAGCCTTTAATACTTAAGTTTTAGACTTCTGCGGTCTTGAAGTATTTTGAAGTCAGATGGAATATCAAAAAAGGATTTCAATAAATAAAACATTGCTTTTTATTTTAGGAGTATGATTTAAAATATTTTTAAAAGGTGGTTGAGTAAGGCTGATGGATCATATGATCCTCTCCTTTGAAATTATTTCTTTAAAAAAAAATTATTTTGTATTGAGTTTAGCCGATTGAAAATGTGATAGTTTCACGTAAACAGCAAAGGCACTCTGCCATACATATACATCTATCCATTCTCTCCTAAATTCCCCTGCCATGCGGGCTGCCACGTAGCAGTGAGTAAAGTTCCATGTTAGGGAGTTTGAGATGGACATGTACACTCCACTATATTTAATGGATCACAAACAAGGACCTACTGTATAGCACATGAAATTATTTCCAAACTTATGATATAAAACAATTGTTTTCAGCAATCTGGAAATGTTCTGTTTAAAAATACTCATTTCTCTTTCTCTTTTTTCTCGACCTTGTCTCCTTTTTGATTCAAATCTTAAAAGAAACTGAAGCAAGTGACATTAGTTGATTTGCAGTACTTTATAACTAAATTTCCCCTCTGGAGATGTAGTTTCAAATGTACTTTAAGTCACAAGTGGAATGAGTCAGATGACCTCAATTTGTTCTTCTGTGACTTTCTCTGTTGATTTCAGAATGACCCTTGCCAAACTCAGTTTGGGACGAGTCCAGTGATGAAATAACAGGAGTTGAAACCTGCTTATTCAGATCATGGCTTTAGCTACTACTGATATTTTCAGAAAGTCAGTGAAAGCAAGAGAACAGGAATCCAATCATGGAGACAACCAAGGTGTACCTGAAATGATAATTTTGTGTGTGTGTGTGTGTGTGTGTGTGTGTGTGTATGTGTGTGTGTGTGCATGCACGTGCATGCATGTGTGTGTTTACAAGATTACAAGTGATATTTAAAAAATTTTTTAACAAATTCATTTAACACCAAAGTGGGATTTTGCATCATAAGCATTTAATAAGATTGGCTACAGAGGCTGTCTTGGTTAGTTTGGGCTGCTATAACAAAATATCATAGACTGGAGGCTTATAAACAATAGAAATTTATTTTTTTATGTTTTTTTTTTCATTTATTTTTATTAGTTGGAGGCTAATTACTTTACAATATTGTAGTGGGTTTTGTCATACATTGACATGAATCAGCCATGGATTTACATGTATTCCCCATCCCGATCCCCCCTCCCACCTCCCTCTCTACCCAATCCCTCTGGGTCTTCCCAGTGCACCAGGTCCGAGCACTTGTCTCATGCATCCCACCTGGGCTGGTGATCTGTTTCACTATAGATAATATACATGTTTCAATGCTGTTCTCTCAAAACATCCCACCCTCGCCTTCTCCCGCAGAGTCCAAAAGTCTGTTCCGTACATCTGTGTCTCTTTTTCTGCTTTGCATATAGGGTTATCATTACCATCTTTCTAAATTCCATATATATGCGTTAGTGTACTGTATTGGTCTTTATCTTTCTGGCTTACTTCACTCTGTATAATGGGCTCCAGTTTCATCCATCTCATTAGAACTGATTCAAATGAATTCTTTTTAATGGCTGAGTAATATTCCATGGTGAATATGTACCACAGCTTCCTTATCCATTCGTCTGTTGATGGGCATCTAGGTTGCTTCCATGTCCTGGCTATTATAAACAGTGCTGCAATGAACACTGGGGTGCACGTGTTTCTTTCCGGTCAGGATGGTTGCTATCCAAAAGTCTACAAGCAATAAATGATGGAGAGGGTGTGGAGAAAAGGGAATCATCCTACACTGTTGATGGGAACAATAGAAATTTATATCTCACAGTTCTGGAGGCTGAAATCCAAGATCAGGGTAGCAGCATGGTCAGGTGAAGACCTCTTCAGGGTCACAGACTTCTCATTGTGTCCCCCATGGTGGAAGGGGGCAAGAGAGCTCTTTAATAAGAGATGGGGTTTCTTTAATAAGAGATGGGGTTTCTTTAATAAGAGATGGGGTTTCTTTGATAAGAGATGGGGTTTCTTTAATAAGAGCACTGATTCCAATAACAAGGGCTCTATCCTCAGCACCTAAGTATCTTCCCTAAAGCCACCTCTTACTATCATCACATTGGGTATCAGAATTTCAGCATATGAATTCTGGAGGGACACAAATATCCAGACCATAGTAGAACCTGACATTTGAAAGCATGTTTAAAATGTCATTTCAGATCAATAAAAAGTTAAATATGTGGATATTAAGTAATTTAAGTATATTGGTTTTACACTATATAAGGAGAATATAAGAAATTAACTGATAAAAGTCATTCTTAGGTATTTAGCATTTTGATCTGACACTACTAAAAAAAACAAACTTTTATCAATATATAACTAATTCATAGAAAGAGATTACTCAAGTTGCAGAAATGAGGAGAAATTTTAAATCTGTGCCATATGAAGGAGGTGAAGTCATGGGAAAATATATGGTAGTAAGTTTGAAATAGTATGTGGGCCTAAAAGACTGAAGACTGAAATTTTAGTGTCTAAGTGGGAACGTGGGTATAGAGCTTCAACAAAGACAGAATCTGTTAAGGTGTACTTTATGTGAAAAGGGTCTCTCTAAATTTTGTTACAGTTTAAGGAAATAGTGAGGAATACCATTTTTTTTTTAAAGTTTTGAATTATGCGTAAGAAGAAAAACCAAGTTACCCTAGAGAAACTGAAAACCCAACACAATGCCGGATTTTGACACTGACTTCTTAAATGAGGCATATATTTCTACTGGAACTCTAGTAGAAACAAAAATAGAATTTGTAATTCTATACCTTCCCAAAATATGATTTAGGTTTATTGGTTTATAGAGAAGCAACAGCTCATTGGGATATTATAATTTAATCTTTAATAATTGCCCTGCTTGGATTCTGGAGATTCTCATTTGTACATCTTGGCTGAGACTGATGGCCTTCTAGTTTCTGTAGTTGCAACCATATAAATGAACCATTAATTGGCTCTCCCAAGAGTCCTGATGTGGGAATCTGGCTTTGGTTCTCTTTTATCCCACTCTTTAGCTCTTGCTTATAGTTCATAAGGTTCACATATAGTTCATATATACTGATAAGGCAGCTAAGGGCTTAAGAAAATTCTGAGAATCTCACTCACTCCCTATGAAGCCAAATAGTAAAAGTGTTATCTGCTTGATTGACATCTCTTAGTATTTTTCCTGTCCCTGTTTCCATATATAAGCAACTCCAGGCTCTCTCGCCAAATGAATGATTTGGATAAAATTATACAGGGATACTTATGATTACCTGACAGAGGGAAATTTGTGGTTTGGATAACCCTAGATTGTCTTAGTAATTTTCTTTGTTTCTCCCATTCTTGGTTTCAGAAAGAGAGAATATCACATTTCTTCCACATAAGGAGAAATAAAAACATTCTTCATGAATTGGGCATCCCACAAAAATCCACCTTCCATTTTCCTAGATTTCCTTTTATAGTGAATGAGGAGTGGGTGTGGTAGTATTGGTTTTGCAGGAAAATTGCCTTTTGGCAATCTTTCATGGGTGGGTATAAATAGCTAGAAAATTTGTGCACTTAGATTCGAGCTGCATAAGTGTTTTTTCCTTAACTGTGAGGCTTAGAATCAATTTATAGTACCCAGGACCAAAAAACATGCTGAAGAGTAGGAAGAAAATAAAATCACTCAGAAAAATCAGGACTAAGAAGATTCTTACCCAGAACCACTAAAGGAAATATCAAATTATGCATTTAAAAAGGAGGCTAGGGAACACAGAAGAACAGGATGCAAAAAAAAAAAAAAGAAGAAACAAGAGGAAATTCTTTGCAGATATGAAAACTAATCATAAAATTATAAGTATTACGCTATTTTACTATTAAATGTTTTTTAATTTTTAATTGTGATCAGGACAAGATGGCAGAGTATATTTAATTGGAGGACAATTTTTAATTGGAGGATAATTGCTTTACAATGTTGTGTTGGTTTTGTTTCACTATTCATGGGGCTAGACAAAAAAATCAATGGAAAGGAATAAAGATCCCGAAAAAGGCTTACGCATATTGTTGATGTTCAGTTGCTCAGCTGTGTCCAACTCCTTGTGACCCCATGCACTGCAACACGTCAGGTTTTCTTGTCCTTCACCATCTCCTGGAGTTTGCTCAAACTCATGTCCATTAAGTCAATGATGCCATCCAACCTTCTTGTTCTCTGTCACTTCCTTCTCCTCCTGCCTTCCATCTTTCCCAGCATCAGGGTCTTTTCTAATGAGTCAGCTCTTCGCATCAGGTGGCCAAGGTATTGCAGCTTCAACGTTAGTACTTCCAATGAATATTCAGGACTGATTTCCTTTAGGATTGACTGGTTTGACCTCCTTACAGGCCAAGGGACTCTCAAGAATCTTCTCCAACACTACAGTTCAAAAGCATCAATTCTTTGACCCTCAGCCTTCTTTACGGTTGAACTCTCACATCCATACATGACTACTGGAAAAATCATAGCTTTGACTAGATGAACTTTTGTTGGCAAAGAAATATCTCTGCTTTTTAATATGTTATCTAGGTTTGTCACAGATTTTCTTCCAAGGAGGAATCATCGACTCTTTGTGACCCCATGGACTGTAGCTTGCCAGTGTCCTCTGTCTATGGAACTCTCTAGGCAGGAATATTGAAGTGAGTAGTCATCCCCTTCTCCAGCAGATGTTCCGGACCCAGGGATCAAACCTAGGTCTCTCACGTTGCAGGTAGACTCTTTATCAACTGAGCCACCAGGGAAGCTCTATTTATATAAAAGACCTCGAGTGGTATCTTTTAATAGAACAGTACCCTAGCAGTTAAAATATGGCTCAATTTGGATACATTTTGGAACCATATGGTTAAATTATAAACCTAACTGCAAATATACATTATACAAAATTGAAAATACAGTAAAATAATAGTGTAAAATAATACTTATAATTTTAATGGCTCTATTTGAATGTAGGAAAAGTAAAAAAAACCAAGATAGGAAGGTTGCCCAATCTATTCATATGTTGGTTATCTCTGGAAAGGGAGGAAAGCAAGTAGAAGGGGAAGAATACTTCAGGTTAAAAAACTCAGAAAGGGGTGAAAGAAGCTTTCTCTGTAGTTGCCAGTTTTTATTTCTTTGCAAAAGTTTCTGAAACTGCTAAAAAATTAACATTTACAAAATCTAGGTGTTGGGTACAAACTATTTCTAAATGTTTGAAATGTTTCATATAAAAGGGGGAAAAAGTAAAAGTTGATGAACAAAAAGAAGTATAACCACTTTCTATGTATTCGGTGCTGAATGATGAACAGCTCTATTAGTTATAGTGCTGACCTGCAAAAAGTCTCATATTTCTCCTGACTCTACATGTGAACCTGGGCTGAGCCTCACAGAGGGAATGTACAAGTTAGGGAGGTCAAAGTTGAGCGGGAGGGAGACCACAGCTATTGTTAAATATTAAAAAGAAATGAGTCACAGGATTCCTCACACAAACTAGTGTAACTATGAAAATGTCACGGAAATCAGTCACAAAATGCTGTTTTTTTAAATACTTACTTCTCTCCTCTGGAAAAGGGGAAAAGGTTTTGCAAAATATAGTTAGGTAAAAAATGCTGTTGCTTGTTTCCTAGACAACCAAATGCTAATATCTAGTCTTATGGGATAGTTTTATTTTCTCTTCCAGAATTAGTTTATTTAGTGTAACTTAAAGCATATGACAAAGGGAATATATAGACACTGGGTTTAAATCTTTAAGTTTTTTGGCTTCTCTATAAACATTTGACTTAGAGAGTTTCAAGATATATAAATGATAAATTGAATTGACTGCTAGTGCAGAAAAATTTTTATTTTTTTGTCAGATAAAATTTTAGTTTTTGTCAGGTAATAATATTCTCTCTCTCTTTCACACACAAACCTACACACACCAAATTACAAACCAAAAACTTCTACAGATCGTCCTTTTGTTTTAAATAAAATTAAGTGATTATTGTTAAAAATTAGGTACATATTGCCAAAATTAGCCATTCAGATAAATTAGAACAGTTAACATGATTGTGTATGTTACTCAGTGTTTGATATTTTTAAAAACTTATGTAATTCCGTTATATTACAATTTTAAATAACTAGTTTTCTTGTGAAAAGCAAAGTTATGATTAGCTAGTATGATGAATAATCTTATATGCTAACCTAGCTAAGATATGGTACTTAGTTGCTTGGTCAAACAGCAGGCTAGATGTTGCTATGAAGGTATTTTTCAGATGTGATTAACATTTAAATCAATAGGCTTTGAGTAAAGCAGATGTGGGTTGGGCCTCTTTCAATTAGTTGATATCTTAAGAGCAAAGACTGAAGTTTCTTGAAGAAGAAGGAATTCTTCTCCAGACACCAACATAGAAATCCTACTTAAGTTTCCAGTCTGCTGAACTGTGAAATTCAGATTCAAGATTACATCAATTCTTACCCGAGTTTCCAGTCTGCTGGCCTGCCTTATAGATTTAGGACTTGACAGCTTTCACAATTCATAATTATGTGAGTCAATTCCTTAAAATCAATCAGTCTCTCTCTTGTTCAGTCACTTTATCTTTCTCTCCATCCTACTGATGCTATTTCTCTAGAGAACCATGATTAATCGCTATCAACCAGTTGAATTAGGTGAGCACCAATATTAGAATTCTCCAATTGTTTTAACACATCTTACATATACAAACTTTTACTAAATGCCTCAGACATATTAGCCTATTAGGACAATTTTTATGACCCAAATAATTTAGCTCCACTTACAGCACAAGCTGAAAAAGAGTTGCTAATTTTTGGGATTTAAAGCACAAACAATTCTGTAGGGCCTATACTGAATACTTCTATGTGACTCTCTCCCTGGAGCTTTTCATCCTTTTAGGACATATGGAAAGAAAGTGTAGGTCCTCTGTCCATAAGGGCCATCCCAATGGAGGCAAAGTATGAAGATGTAGTGGTATGTGTAAGGCTATTTAATAGATGGGGAAGGAAAAAGGAAAACAGAAAAGCGAAGGGAAAAATGAATCTTTGAGGTCAGCTGTCAACCACCAACGTGAAAAGACAGAAAAAGTTTTTAAATTTCTGTAGGACCTGGAGATAAAATAGTGTGGCTTCTACACATGTTCAGTCTGCTTTTAACCTACTGGAGAAAGAAGGAGGATGTTAGCAACTCCACCCTTTCCTCCTCCTTGTGCCTGAATCTTTCTTCGTGTTCTATTTTGTTATCTGAACACTTGGGAAATGATTTTTGTGGAAAGAACAATCAGAATGCTTGCAGAGGGGAGCAGAGAGGGAAGTTGAATAATACTTACAAATTTTACAAAGCAGAACACATGATTTACAAGGGTTTCCTACACACCCAGTTCTGCCAATAAGTAGATGAGATCAGTTTTTTTCATGTCTTAAGGAAAGGAATTGGATGTCTCCAGTAGATGATTTCTATAGTCTCTTTCAGTTAAAAATTCTGTGAAAATGAATAATGCAGAGGACAAAAAATTCAGATCTCTTATTCCCCCTCATCCACCGAACAAACAGAATTATAATTTGGCTTGTTTTTTTTCCCTTATGAAGAGTGATTGTTACATGAATAAAGAATGAAAATAATCTATTTCATAAAAATAAATTAACAAAATGGAATTCCCAGTAGAATACAGGGTCAGTCAGAAATTTAATAGCACTATTTATCTGTATTTTTAGCTTTTCATATGTAAAACAAAGTTGAAGTCAAAGTGTGAGTTGCTCATTCATGTCAGACTCTTGGTGACCCCGCCAGGTTCCTCTGTCCATGGAATTCTCCAGGCAAGAATACTGGAGTGAGTAGACATTCCTTTCTCCAGGGGATTGTCCCCATCCAGGGATAGAACCTGGGTCTCCTGCATTGCAGGCTGATTCTTTATCATCTGAGCCACCAGGGAAGCCCATGTAAAGCAAGGTTCATATTAATTTATGTAATGTAAAATATGCAATTTTATTTTTTAATTTTTTTAAATTTTAATTTTAATTTTTTGGGGGGGTATATTTCTTTTTTTTTCTTTTTCTTTTATTTTTTTATTATATATATATATATATATATATATTTTATTAGTTGGAGGCTAATTACTTCACAACATTTCAGTGTGTTTTGTCATACATTGATATGAATCAGCCATTTCTTTGACAAAGGAGGCAAGGATATACAATGGAAAAAAGACAACCTCTTTAACAAGTGGTGCTGGGAAAACTGGTCAACCACTTGTAAAAGAATGAAACTAGAACACTTTCTAACACCATACACAAAAATAAACTCAAAATGGATTAAAGATCTAAATGTAAGACCAGAAACTATAAAACTCCTAGAGGAGAACATAGGCAAAACACTCTACGACATAAATCACAGCAATATCCTCTATGACCCACCTCCCAGAATATTGGAAATAAAAGCAAAACTAAACAAATGGGATCTAATGAAACTTAAAAGCTTTTGCACAACAAAGGAAACTATAAGTAAGGTGAAAAGACAGCCCTCAGATTGGGAGAAAATAATAGCAAATGAAGAAACAGACAAAGGATTAATCTCAAAAATATACAAGCAACTCCTGCAGCTCAATTCCAGAAAAATAAATGACCCAATCAAAAAATGGGCCAAAGAACTAAACAGACATTTCTCCAAAGAAGACATACAGATGGCTAACAAACACATGAAAAGATGTAATTTTAAAGTTTCAAAATCTTTCCCCATTATCTGCCTGTACAATTTTGAAAAGTACCATATTTTTGAGCCTTAATATCTTCATCTTTAAAATTGAAACAACATCTTCCTATTTATAGATTCCTATTTAATCCTATTTATAGAGATTAAACAAAGCATTATGTGTGAAAGCCCTTAATATATCCTGAATACAAGCTGAACTTTTCACAACTTTCTCCTCTTTCCTTTTCCTATATTCCTCATCTTGATGATCTATCCATCAATTTTTCTCTGTTGCCAAGCTAGCAAGCTGGAAGTAACCCTAAATCAATTATTTTCTAGCTGTGATAATATCAAATTCTGCTGCCAATATTTAAAAACAGAAACAATAAAATATAAAAAATATTAGCATTGCACATGGTCAAGAGATCTATTATCTTGTAAAAATTTTGCATCATGAAAACATATGTTTGTGTATGGGAAGGCAGAAAGAAGGGAGGGAGAGTCTTTCTGGCATGGAATCTATTTCCTCATGTGGGTTATGGTAAAAAGTTTTTAAGAAACACTGTCCACGGATATGCTGTTTCTTTCTTATGGTCTCCAGTTTATCAATCTTACCCTAAAGAAGCTTTCTGATCTGTACTCTTTTCTTCCACTACTTTAGCATAAGCCCTAATCTCGTCAGTTTCCTTGTCATCAAACTTGTCCATGCTGAAAACTGTTACTGAATAGATGTTTCTAAGATGTCAATTGAAACAAGTTAACCTTAAGACAGATAATAATTGTTAGGGTGAGAGGTCAGTGAGAGGGTCAGTTAAACCAGTAGCACAAGCATTGGGGAACATTTCAAATACAAGATTGTTAAATAAAAGAGTACCTCAGACACTTCTACGTCTTCCTGTATCCCTTTCAGCCTCCGGTCTGATTCTAGCCTCAACTTGGACAGTTAGCCCCTTGCGGGATTCCACAGTTCATTCTTCAGTTGTTTTTTAGCTAAGTTGTGTCTGACTCTTTTGTGACTCCATTCACTATAGCCCAGCAAACTCCTCTTTCCATGGGATTTCCCAGACAAAACTACTGGAGCCAGTTGCCATTTCTTTCTTCAGAGAAGCTTTCTGACCCAGGGACTGAATCAAGGTTTGCTGCGTTGTTAGGCGGATTCTTGACGACTTAGGCACCAGTGAAGCCCTCACTTTCTGTTCTTTAAATCCTTTACTTTCTGTCCCATGGCGCCTCTCAGGTTGTGGCCTGCAAAACTGGGTGCCCCCTCTTGTCACACGTGTAGTCACCTTTAAGGACGCCTGCGTGCTCTGCGGGCGTGCGCCTGCGTGTGTGCGTGCGCCTGGGGGTGTGCGTGCGCATACTGCACATGCGCAATCGCGCAGTAACCTGATGGCGCCAATCAATACCGGATGGAAACTGCTCGCAGAATGCGTTTCCCTTTCTGTTTTAGTGTGAAAGATTCTCTGAGCTCTCCTAAGTACTCCTTGTAAAACGTGGTCCTGAGGCCGCTACCTGTTAGGGGCGGTGATCAACCCAGTATAGCATTCTCAATTTGACTTTTCCGTTTGCCTCTGCCTTACCTGTCTTCAAAATAAACTAGCTGTACACATCTCCTAGTTTTATGCCTTTTAATTATGTCTTTGCTCTTCTATTTTCGTCACTACGTTGCAGGGTCACACAAGGGATCTGTAAATGAGCTGGGGCAGGGTCTGGCACAATACAGTTATGTTCATAATTTTAAAAATCTATATTATGATGTATATTTTCCCATGTTCATTCCCAGAAATAAACTTCTCAGGCAATAGTCATGGATAACAGTCCTCTTTTTTAAACAGTACAAACAAATCCATTTTACAAAATGTTGCTTTATGTCTGTGATCATCTTAACTTTGAAGCAATAATTTAATTCAAATATTTCTATTTGGTTGCCAGGATAAGACTGAAAAAGCTTCCCTGATGGTTCAGCGGGTAAAGAATCTGCCTGCAATGCAGGAGAAACAGGAGACACGGGTTCGATTCCTGGGTTGGGAAGATCCTTTGGAGAAGGAAGTGGCAACCCACTCCAATATTCTTGCCTGGAAAATCCCACAGACAGAGCCCTGCGGTCTACAGTCCAAAGGGTTGCAAAGTGTTGGACACAGCTGACGACTAAGCACAGCATAAGGTTGAAAAGAGCTAGTTATTTGTTACAAAATTTCTTGGAAAGGGTAGATATATCAGCTTACCACAGTAGTATTGATAGGTACTAATCGAATTGTGAATATATAGTATAGGTAGTTAAACGAATGCATTAAAGTTAGTCCGATGAAATCAAAGTAGTAGAATCAACATATTTAGAAAAAAACTATGCAAGTAAATCCAGTCCTAACGAACTGGCCTGCAATTCAGGAGGCACATGCAGGAGACAGGGGTTCAATTCCTCTGTTGGGAAGATCCTCTAGAGAAGGAAATGGCAACCCACTCCAGTATTCTTGACTGGGAAATCTCATGGACAGAGGAACCTCGCAGGATACAGTCCATGGGGTTGCAAAAGTGTTGGACAGGACGTAGTGACTAAACAACAACAAGAAGCAAGTAAATCAGATACTGAGAAGATGAAGAGACCTGTTTGAGGCAGAGCTGCAAAGTAAGAAGAAAGGAGGATTTGGTTTCCAGCTAAAAGTGAATGTAGCCACAGGCATAGTGGGAGTCTGAACAGGCGGAGTTAAAGCTGAAGTGCTCTAGGGAACTTTGGGTGCTCCCCACATTCTCTCTGACTTTAGTCAGAATGGTGTTAATAAATTAAGTAATTAAATCCCCATTTTCCACCTTCTCTCCTTACTGGAAAGAAATCTCATTAGTGAGAAACTAGGATTGAGAAAAGGTGAAGACTCATTGACTGTGACTTTTCAGAGCAATAAGGCAGAAGCATGATCTTTCAAAACTTTCAGTCAGACTACTTCATGCCTCTGTCCATCTCTCACTGGCTTACAAGTCCCTACAGAATCGGTTCCCCATGTCTTTATCTTTTATTAACAGTTCATCTTCCTCTCCCCCTTGGTCATTCTCCTGTCACAGATATTGTCTCTGTATTCTAATTATTATTGCTTTACATTTAGAATTGAAAAGGAACCCAAATATGACTTAGAATCTTTGGGAAGGGAGAATTTGAGCTTTAGTCACTCCTGTGACTTTATGCAATTACTCGGTAGAGTCAGCCTCACTCAGTGGTCAGGATTTAGTTGACAGACTGAGTTCGACTGTCCAGGGCTGAGACAGGTAGAGCGAAGTTATCCTCATCAAAGTGAAGGTATCCTCATCAAAGTTTGAGTGAAGGTATCCTCTCAAAGCTGCCTGGGAATAAGTTGATCCTTGCCAAACACTGCCTTAGCAAATAGGACTCCTTTGCCATTAAAATGATTATAAAATAGTTGGGGAAAGGCTGAAGAATAGAATTGTTACTGAGGAATAAATAAAGATTCAGAATGCAAAGAGCAGTAAAACATTTATTCATAATCCTGTGTCAGAGCGTTACATGACCTCATGAATTCAAATCAGACAGTTCAATTTTATAAAAAGGTCATGATAAACTTGGCCCATTTGTGATGATAGATATACTTGCTTTGGCCAGATAAGCTAAACTCTGAAACAGGAAAAAATAGGTAAATTTTTGATGGAGTAAAAGAATCCCATAAAATTAATATTTTGGTATCTAATTTTAAAATTATTATGATAATGAGAACATACATTGATTAAGGCATAGAAAACATTTAAAAGAATATGACAGATAAGAAACATAGATGTATCAGCTTTGTTAAAATTTTAATTTGAAATGTATAAGAGAATTTTATTTGTCCTAAGGAAAAGAAAGCTATTTGCACTCATGTTTGATTATTAGATTTACAAAATTGCTTAGATACTTAAAAGTGATTTGCAAGTTAAGCATTTGGATTAGTCTGTTAGGGTTATTGTAATAAAGTACTTCGGTGACTTAAACAACAGAAATTTATTTTCTCACAGATCAGGAGCTAAAGTGCAAGATTAAGAAGTCAACAGTGTTGGTTCCTTTGAAGTGTTGTGAGGGAGAAAATTGCTCCATACCTCTGTCTCTTAGCTCCGATTGTTTGTCAGGGACACAATATCTGGTGTCCATTGGTGTCCCCATAACTTCTGCCTTCATTTTCATATGGTGATCACTTTGTGTGCATAGCTGTGTCTGCAGTTCTCCTTTTAATAAGAACACTAGTAAGATTAGGGATCCATGCCACTCAAGTATGAACTTATCTTGACTAATTACATCTGCAATGACCTTATATCCAGATAAAGTTGAATTCTGAGGTTCAGGAGATTTGAAGTTCAACATAACAATCGTGGAGGGGGACACAATTAAATCCATAAAAGCATTTAAGTCTGACTTATCAGAAGTTTGAACTGATGAAGATCAGCTATATTTAACTTTAAAGACGAGCAAGTAAAATTTGTCATTCTTATTTTAAATAAATTTAATATTTTTATTTTGCATTGACAAGAAGGATTAGAAGACACAGGTTGAAGATTTTAAATTTTAATTAATAAAGTAAAACAAAGATAGTTTAAAATTTTGCTTTTCACGCATAAATCTCCCAGATATTATTCAACTGATGCTCTTTACCAACCAAAGGCCAGGCAAGCATAATACCATATAATAGGTTTTTATATGCATTCAACCTACTTCTAAAGAATAAAAACATACTCAGGGTATCTAGTTCACCCTAGAAAAATCCAAATCAATGTGGATTTATCTTTATTTTGTAATAAACCTAACTGAAATCATTAACCAAACTAGCTTGAGGTGACATTTCCACAGTGAAACCTGGAACTTCGGAATTAGTTTTTGCCATTATTATGGCATAAAACAATTTGGGGCCTGGGGTGAATTGTCTCACAATCTATACAGAGTTGACAAAGTCAGTATAGGTATAGTTCATTTTATAGGATTGATGATAATTATCCCAATTACCTTGTGTACCAGATACTCAAATATTTACTTTTTAAAAAAATTTTATATACTTTTTCATTAGCAATTTTTGCATATTCTGCCAAGCATTTCATTAGTTGATGTTCCAAAGTAAACAGAATGATGTGATTAAATGCAGTCGTATGCCTAGGTTTGTTCTCAACACTGTACTACTACCACTTTTAAGTGTGTATTGTGTTTATTCAACAGAAAATATAATTATGCTTGTTTTTAAAGGGACTAGGTATATTCTATGCTGAATAATAACGTCTTATGCGATAAATTGGGGCTTCACAGGTAGCTCAGCTGGTAAAGAATCCGCCTGCAATTCAGGAGACCCTGGTTCAATTCTTGGGATGGGAAGTTCCCCTGGAGAAGGGATCGGCTACCCACTCCAGTATTCTTGGGCTTCCCTGGTGGCTCAGATAGTAAAGAATCCACCTGCAATGCAGGAGACTTAGGTTCGATCCCTGGATTGGCAAAGATTCCCTGGAAGAGGGCATGGCAACCCACTCCAGTATTCTTGCCTAGAGAACCCCCATGGACAGAGGAGACTGGTGGGGGCTACAGATCATGGGGTTGCAAAGAGGCTACAGTCCATGAGGTTGCAAAGAGTTGGACAAGACTGAACAACTAAGCACACGCCATAAATTATGTGTGTTGAGTATTTGTGAAGAGGACTTTTCTCTTTTAGAACACTAAAACGTGGTCTTTTGTCTCTTCATGTATTATGTTCCTGAACTATTCATTAGAAAAAAAAAATAATGATTCAGGTATTCAATTAGTTCAGTATTCTCACACTAAAACCCCACATTCTGTTCCTTTAATGTCATTTGAAATCTCAAAAGAAAATTAAATATTATCAAAAAATTTTAATATTAAAAACCTTTCAAATTTAATATTAGATATGCTTTTTCAAATATCACTGTTGAACATAACCTTTAAACCTTCTGCATACTCCTCCTGAGTATATACACACATGTGTGGAATGAAGAAGCATAGTCACACTTTCTTTCTCTTTACTTCTTCTTCCAGATTGAAACTCAGTTGTTTAGTCGCTGAGTTGTGTCTGACTCTTTGTGACCTCATGGACTGTAACCTGCCATATTACTTGGTCCGTGGAATTTTCCAGGCAACTATACTGGAGTGGGTTGCCATTTCCTTCTCCAGAGGATCTTCCTGACCAAGGGATCAAACCTGAGTCTCCTGTATTGGCAGGCAGATTCTTTACCACTGTGTCATCAAGGCAGTCCAAGCAGAGGTGGGCTAAAGTGTCTTGATTTAGATGCATGTAGGTGTAAGACTTTGGTTAGAGTGGACCATAATAATCATTTGCCATCTTTTAGTCACTCAGTCAGGTCTGACTGTGATCCCATGGGCTATAGCCCACCAAACTCTTCTGTCCATGGGATTTCCCAGGCAAGATTACTGGAGTGGGTAGCCATTTCTTTCTTCAGGGGACCTTCTCAATGCAGGGATTGAACCTATGTCTCTTGCATTGCAGGCAGATTCTTTACCACTGAACCACAAGGGAAGCCCATAATACTATTTGTAAATATACAACATAATTTCTATGAGAAGAGTGTTTCACCAGATAGTGTAGAATCTGATGTACTTTTAGACTACTTCCTTATTTTCATTACTTTACTCAGTACAATTTACTGTATAAAATGTTCCTGAGATGCAATTAGTATTTGCTCAGCAAACTGTATCCTTGCAATCTAACCTAGAGAAGTCATTCAGGGAAGCTGAACAGTTCCATAACTTTCCAATGTTTAATTTAAATAATAATTACAAGGCAAGAAAAAATCATTTAAAGAATAAGCTTGGTCTTTCTTGGTCTTTTCTGATCTCAATAAGCCCTTCAAGAGTAGCTTTTATTCTTTTTTTTTTTTTTAGGGTTCATCTCTAGAATTTTATAGCTTAAGGTTTCATTCTAAAGTGCATGATACTTGTAAATAAAATATTGTTTAATTCAGGGTTAGGATGAATGATTCTGTCAGCTAGTTAGCTATCTGGGTAAGTCTTCAATGTAAACTTTCATTAGCATCTTTTAATTAGTAAAAGGTGCTAATGAAAATTAGATTGATCATCTTCATAATAATTTGAAGGTTTTAGAGCTGAAGGTTTAAAAATTCTACAAATTTATAGATTAAAAAATGAAATCACAGGAAAGCCATGAATAAAATTTCTTTATCAGGAAGTTCACTACCATCTGAGGAAGAACAAATATTCAGTTGAATTTCCTTTTCACAGCAACTGTCAGGTATACATTATCTTTATTTAACAAACAAGAGGTCTGAAGCCCAGAAAAGTGATGGAATAGGACAGAGACATAGAGTTGGTTAAGGGAAAACTCAGTCCTCATTTTAAAATCCCACTCTTTCAAATACACCATGCTATCTCCCAAAGGCAATATTTAAAATGAGAAAATATTGTTCTTCAACCCCTTGATAACTGAGAGTGATCATTGTTTGATAAGTAGGAAAAAGCCAGAACAATTAAAACAAAGATTTCTTTTCTTTTCTTTTTCTGTGTTTTGTCAGCTGATGTAAAGTTGTGATGTTAAAAGTACAAATGAAGTTTCCATTAAATAGAAAACTCCTCATTAGAGAACCAAATGTTCTTCAAGGGAATCTCATTTATTTATTTTTTCCTCTAACAGTGTGCACTAACTCAAAATGTGGTCTTCATTTCCCCCATTTTTTTCCTGACAAACATTGACAGGGTGAAGTTAAAAGAAAAACAAAGCAAAAACAAAAAAACAAACAGAAAACCCCCAAACAATTGCTTTATTAAAAACTGCAAACTATGAAGAATGTGAAAGCTTGACTTTTCCTTTCAGATAAAGTTTACTCCTTGACAGCTCTCACTGGCCCCTTCAGTTAAACAAACTAAGTACGGGAAATATACAACCATTGCTTGTGGAAAAGTTTGAAGTAACTTGAATACATATATATTTCATTCTGAAAAACTAAGATTTCTGATGACGATAGGATTTGTTGAGTGTAAACTTTAGCCAGTGTCATAACTCATTAGAGTTGTTACTTCTTTGTGAGACTATTTCCTTTCTTTGTACTGCTTTAATTTTTTTTTTTTTTTTGGTATGTGTGTGGAGATGTGAATGTTGTTTTCGTTCAGTCTGAGGGATAGGCTAAAACTGGTCCTAGCTACAATAACTGAGGTTCTTTATAAAACAACTATTATGCAATAGGAGTAAACGGGTTATACTGCTCCACTAATCTGCTTAGATCAATTGCTTAGACAAAGTCTTTATAGTGCATTGCTAAAGCCATGCTCTGGCTAATATGTTGAAGATGGACAGCCATTCTACTGGCCAATGCTTTAATACATAAACAGAAAAGTGGGCATGAAATCAAATCCAGAAGACTAAGGATTATGGTATTGCTCAGAGCAGCTGGTGACAAGCTGTCCCTCCATGCAGAGATGAGATTTAATGCCACAGTATTCCCAAGCAGTTTTTTATATTCTAGGTGGACCATTTAGTACTTAACTCTTAGAGGTATCCTTGCTTTAGGGGTAGGACAAATAGTTTGTGTTACGTAAGTCCTCAAGTTTGGACTCAGACACTCAGACACTGCTGGCTAGCAACAGTTTATAAATATGCTCAGACTTAAAAATACTATTGTCGCTTGAAATATCTTAATAACTAAGGCAACCTGTGGCTAACAATGAGAGAAGTTGAGACAGAAGTCTCTGGGAATGTCTAGCAGACATGACTTCATGCTTTAAGAGAGACTCTAAAAATAAATTTGAATTGGACTTGTAATTTCTCAATGTGTATAGGACGACTGGTGCCCTGACTTATAGTGTTATTTAAAACCAAATAATCTACATGTACTGATGTTGGATTTTCACGTTCAGATGTGAATTTCCTATTGGAAAAGCCGTACATAATGACTTCCGTTTTTTGTTTTTTTTTTTTTTTTTTTCTGAAGGTGTATCTTGCCACTCTTAAACATCTTGTAACATGGCTCATTTTGAATTGGGAATATAAAGAATGGGGAGAGAGAACTTAAACTATAGGGTTATTTTATTTGCTTTAAGAGTTAGGTTGTTGTGTCTGGAACTTGTGGTGTGGGGAGATTTATACTGTGTATACTTTGATTAAGATTGAGCTTGCTGCCTGAAAGTAGGGACCTTATCTGTTTTATTTACCATTTGTTCATTAGAGCAACTTCTCTGTATAATCCTCCCCCAACCCTGCAAAAAGAAAATAATTTTAGGGTATAATTTACATAATGAAATACTTAGATTTTAAGAGTATAGTTTGATGGGTTTTGACAAATTTATACATTTCTGTAGCCATCATCCTGGTCAAGATGTAGAACATTTCCATCACTCTAGAAAGTATCTTCATGCCTCTCTCCAGTCAATGCACCACCATCCCCTTCCCAGGCAATCACTCTTCTGTTTTCCTTCCACCTTGAGTTAATAACAATACAATGTAGATTCCTGTTACTGCCTTCTTTCACTCAGCACAACATTTTTTGAGATTCATCCACATTATTGTCAAATAATAATGTGTTCCTTTTTATTTCCGAGTAGTAGTTCAATATCATGAATCCACTAGAATTTTTTAAATCCATTCATCTGTTTAACATTTTGGATGGTTCTGATTTGGGGTTATAATGAATAAAAATGCTATAAACATTTTGCACCAGTATTATTATTAGAGTATGTTTCATTTATCTTGGGTAAATATCTAGGAGTGAAATTGCTAGATAATTCGAGTAGTTGTACATTTCACTTTATAACATACTTTTGTTTTCCTGAAATGACTGATAATTTCACACTATTACTCAGCAATGTATGAGAGCTGCAGTTACTTCAAATTCTCGCCAAAAGTTGAATTTTAGCTTTTTCATTTTAGCTATACTTTAAAATGCGAACTGTTAGCTCATCTTGAGTTTAATTTACATTTCTCTAATGACTAATGATATAGCATAAGTTTTTTTATGTGTCTATTGGTTATTCATGTATCTTCTGCTGTGAAATGTCTTTTAAGAGCTTTTCCATTTAAAAATAGCCCCCCAAAATTATTTGACTTTTTATTATTAAGTTATAGCAATTCCAGACATATTTTGAATAAATTCCTTTGCCAGATATCTATATTACACATGTTTTGTTCCAGTCTGTGACTGGCTTTTTAATTTTCTTAACAGTGTTATTTTCTCATGCATGGAAATTTTCTTAATTTTTATAAGATCCAATTTATCTTTTTCCCAACAATTTTGCTAATGTTCTCTCTAAGAAGTTTTTCAGTATTACAAGTTTGCAAAAATAAGTCTATATATTTTCTTTAAAAATCTTCATAGTTTTAGCTCTTAGATATATACCATATCAAATTAATTTTGTGTATGGTATAATGTAGGGGTCAAACCTATTAGAAATAGTCTGAAAAGTAGACAAGGAATGTCTGAAGAACTCCAAGGACATAATGTAACCTGTAAGCTCTAAGAATAATCATATAGGGTAGCAATGTAAATTATTCTTTACATTGACAGGCTTCTTTTATAGCAGAAAATTCAGTATGATCTTGTTAAAGGTACAGCTTTGTTTCTGAGCTGCTGCAGCATAATAAGGGATTAAGCAATAAAAAGAGAGTATTACCTTCTCCCTACCAACCAACAGTGAGTTGGGAGAGTGATATCTCTGGAGAAAAGCATGGTGGGAGCAGTAACACCCTAAGGGAGACCAGTAGTCTCATAGCTGTTGAAAACAAGAGACAATGGTTCAGGTCATGTCTTAAGAAAGACTGGAACAAATGTGGTAGAATGGCTCCTGTTCTTTTTTACTTTTTCATTGGAGGCTAATTGCTTTACAGTATTGTGTTGGTACAACAATGTGAATCAGTTTTAAATATACATATATCCCCTCTTCTTGAGTCTCCCTCCCAGTCCCGCATGACCTCTCTAGGTTTCATCATAGACCCCTGAGCTGAGTTCCCCATGCTATTAATATGTATTTGTCTCCCACTAGCTATCTATTTTGCATTTGTGCCATTTATATGTCAGTGCTACTCTCTCAACATGTCCCATCCTCCACTTTCTCTGCTGTGCTGCATGTCCATTCTCTACATCCACATCTCCATGCCTGCTCTGCAAATAGGGTCATTGTACCATTTTTCTAGACTCCATACACATGTGTGGTATGTTTTTTTCTCTTTCTGACTAACTTCACTCCGTAGAACTGGCTCTAGGCTCATCCACCTCACTATAACAGACTCATATTCATCCCTTTTTATGGCTGAGTCATATTCCACTGTGTATATGTACCACAGCTTCTTTATCCAGTCACCTGTTGATGGACATCTAGGTTGCTTCCATGTCCTGACTGTTGTAAATAGTTCTGCTATGAATACTGGGGTACATGTGTCTTTTTGAATTATGGTTTTCACATCCTCAGTAGTGGGATTGCTGACACATATGGTAGTTTTATTCCTAGCTCTTAAAGAAATCTCCATGCTGTTTTCCATAATAGCTGTATCAATTTATATTCCCCAAAACAGTGCAGGGAGGGTTCCCTTTTCTCCACATACTCTCCAGCATCTATTGTTTGTAGGTTTTTTTGATGATGGCCATTCTGACTAGTGTGAAGTGATATCTCGCTGTAGTTTTGATTTGCTTTTCTGTAATAATGAAGGATGTTGAACATCTTTTCATGCATTTGTTGGCCATCTGTCTGTCTTCTTTGGAAGATGTCTGTTTAGGTGTTCTACCCATTTTTTGATTGGGTTGTTTGTTTTTCTGATAATAAGCTGCATGAGCTGCTTGTATATTTGGGAGAATAATCCTTTGGCTTCTCTTCTTAAGTACAAGGGGAAAGGATATTCAAAACTTCTAGAAACATTTAGGAGATATTACAAAGAATTAATTTTTGCATTTAGATTGTGTGTACTCCAAGTTGTTGTAGTTTGAATTTTAGTGGAATGTGGCCTTATGCTTTTACTCTCTAGCCAACAAGGCCTGAAGATCCCTTTCTACATACAGTAAGAAATGTATAGAAATTTACATATGTAGTCATATGTGTGACTGAAGTAGAAGTTTATCTTCATTTAATATTAACATTTGGGAAGAATGTAATGAGGATAATTTCCGGTATCTTAAATAAAAGTAAATTGATTATGAGTGGTGCCAAATCCAAGTGCAAAACTTCTACAACAAATGTCTGGTTGTTCAACAAATCAAGCTTCAAGGGAAAAAAAGAGAGACAAAATTATTAGGTAGAATGAAATCCTATAAATGAATAGGACTTGTTATGATATAGAAGTACAGGAAGAGAGAAGGGTCAATAATGACTTTGAGTTTTCAGCTTTGAGAAGCTCTATGGATAGATTTCATTTACAGTGAGTGGAAGCTGGAGGAAACACAGACTTGAGATAATTTCAGTTATTGAGGGTGAAAAACCTGTGAGAAATCCTATGACTGGATAGTACCCAATCATGTATTAAAGTCTATGGCATATTATAGCAAACTTTCAATAGATGCTTGTTGAGTTAACATCCACTGGGTATACCCACTTAAAAATTGGATACATGAAACTGAAATGCCAGAGGCAAATTTTGGATATATTATGGAATATATGATAATTGGAAAAATGAAACAGCTCCCACAGAAAATGTAGCTTTTAAAGGGAAGGACAGCTCCTTGAAGAGTTTCATTTATTTAAATGAATAGAAGAAGATATCAGGAAAAGGAGACTGGAAAGAAGTGGGGTAAGGTGGACTAAAACTAGGAGAGGGTGTTAAGATGAAAGAGAAATTTAAAAAGCCTTTCAAAAAGAGGGCATGCTTAATATCATCTCAGGTTTTTAATATTCAATAATGACCAAGTGAATGCTGACTGGCTTTCAGGATACAGAGTTTATTCATGACCCAAATGAGGGTCTTTTCAGAAGAATAGTGAAGGCAGAAATTAGGTTAAGTTTGAGGAGTCAGTCAGAGATGGATAATTCATGGAGAGAGCATCTGAGCATAACCCATTAAAGATTTTTGAAAAGGAGAAAGAAAAAAAGAAATATAGAGGGTAATAGCAGAAGATTTTCAGGCTGGGGTTTAAATCCTAGATTTTCCAATTATTATTTATATGATTTCTAATATATTACCCAATATTTACATAAGAAAAATTTAAGACTTTGCTATTAGCAAAAAGATTACTGAATATCTTTCACAGGAATGCTTGAGCTCTGGAAATTACCTGATCCTGTAGGGATATGCACTTTGTCACTGACTATTTTACAGCTCTCTTAGCAATAAAAATTTACTTGTAGAACAAGTAATGCAAATAATTCTTGCTTACAAACATGCAAGTAAATTCAGTCTAGTAGAGAGTCAAGCTTTTCCTCTCCCCTATTGTCAAAAAACTCATTTTTCAACCCATTTCAAGATGCATGTCATCATTCCTCCACTCCCTATAAATTTGTGGGGATTTGGACTTCTGTCTTATCTTTTCACTTAATTTATGAGTTAAATAAAACATTGACACATGTTTATTTTATATTGGTATGAGAATCATGGTTTTAACACTTTTGAAAAATGATTATCATTTTTTATAAGTTCCATGTTGCCAATCTGGGCAATGAATTGTTAAGAGAGTTAACTAAGATATGCTAAGATACTCCAAGTTAAAAACACTCTCTGACCCTGAAAAGAAATGCAAAGTGGTATCTAGAAAGGAGTGTGGAGCTAGGTGAGTTAGTTTATTCATAAGTAATATGAGAGGGAAAATTAATTTATCAGGATCTGATGGATGGTTGGGGAAGGAAGCTGAAGCATTGGGCACATATTGAATTTGGATAGGACATTTCCTCTCTTGTGAATTGAGAATGGAGGGAAGCATGATGTAGGTACAGGTGTGCTTACAGATTTGGTGGACAGAAAGTGAGGGGGGTCGCTATCTGATGAGGCTAATTTCTGAGAAGGAAGAAGTGATGAGGTTGGTAGTTTGAGGAGAGTGAGAAGGTAGAAATGATCATAGTGTAGAGACAGGGGTCATGCTGGCTAAACAAATTTAACAAATATAACAGGATGGGCTTAGGGCTCAAGCGGGTGCTGATCATAAGGCAGTTTTATTGATACCACATGGTTTAGTCATTTACTGATATCAAGTTTGGTTACAGGCATGGTGAAAGCATCATGAAGCTTTGACAGGTGAATATTATAGGTACATAGCTGCATAATTCTCCAAAAATTATAATAATAATTTATCAGTACTATCTAAATGAATATTTTCCCCACTTTTTATTATAATTTTTAACATTGCAAAGAAAATTGCATTTAAATCTTGTACAAAATTTTAGGTATTTCTTAAGGAACACTTTTTCTAACTACTATACAAGTGGCTAAGATGAGCTGGTGCTAATGTTTATGATTCTTAATAAGGAAATATATGTGATACAAAGTTAAACACTTCAGTACACTAATGTGTGTGAGTTAAGATGGGAAACTAAGAAAATGAGACCAGCTTCTGTTTGGGGTTGGTTCATGTTACAACTGTGTATGATAACTCTTCTTGCTAAGGAATGATATAATTTCTTTCATTGCTTATTGTACATATAATACTGTATTTAAGATATATAAAATGGAATAGTTCATATAGTGTTGTGCAAGTGTAACCCTTGATGACACAGACATTGTTAGCTGATTTTACTCTGTATATAAATAAACTTAGTTGTGTGCTTTTAAAATAATTTTTTGAAAATTTAAAATTATAAATATATCCTTAATGTTAAAACTCAAGTACAAATTGTATTACTTTGGGGTAGCTTTTGTCCTGTAGATTCAGCTTCATTTTTTTCTTGTCATTTATCCTTATCCATGTGATATTCAGCTTTTAAAATCTTGCTGAATTTCTTATTTGCTGTTACTTGCCTTGTTCTCTTTGTCTTTATAAGTTGATGATGCAAAAAAAAAAAAAAAATCCTTTATGTCTCTTTAATGGGATTTTTGGAAGGAGAAGACATGTTCTTGTCTCATTTTAAAAATTATTGTTTCTCTTTTCTCAATTTCTTTTACTTCTTCCAAAAAAGAGTAACTGTAAGATTTCGCTTCTAACACTCTTTTTCAGTTTCTTTGCTTACTTGCTGGTTTTGTGGGCTGTTTCCGTGTTTACATCATGGAATCTGTATACATCAGTACAGTAGTTTTACACTGTATTCATCCTATTTCCTATTTATCTGTTTACTTATAGAATTCAGAAATCATAATTTTGGTTCTAGAAAGTAATTTTCTCCCATAAGGTAATTAATTTCCTTAAGACTTCGCAGTACTTATTTATTTAAAGTCCTATTTTCTTCCTTCCTTTCACTTCCTTCCTTCCTCTCTTTCTCCCCTTTCCACCCCACTCCTGTCTTCTAATATGTGTAATAGGAGCCACCTGTTGAAGGAAGAGGCTGCTGCTTAGGATCTTAAACAGAACGCTGATTTTATTCCTTGCTAATCATGAGGGAGCTGTGCTTGTAGGACACAGTGTCTCTGCACAAAGCATAGAGGCGTGTGAGCTGGTGTGAAGCTGTTATTAATCACTTGGATCAATGGTTGCTTGTTCTATGACCAAAGGACTGTCCGTCTTTCCCCAGGAGAACAGAAACCATTCATTCTCACTTTTGTCAGCATGTATTTCTTCCATACCCATATAGGCCATGTTGGTGGACTAGCAGATAGTGAAAAATAGAGTAGGCTGGCAAGCCAAGGCACATCTGTGGAGGCAAGGGCCAGATCATCTTAGTTCTTAATTTTTTTGGTGGATGTGATGGGAAGCAATCCTTTCCTCAACTTTTCAACTGTTCCTGACTCAATAATGTCATTTAAAAACTATAGCTACAGCGATTTTCTAATGTATTTTCATATTGTGAAACTTTCCCCCAAATAGTTAAATGCTTTTCCAAAACACGTTCTTAAATGATTGTAGATTTTAAAAAATATATTTATTTGAATGTTGCTTTGTAACCGTGGATCCGAGAAGAATTGTACCAGTATATCAACAATATTTATTAATAACATTGAAACTGGTGGTTTGTATCTGGTCTTAGTGAGATCACTGCAAGTGTCTGCTATTATGCCTGGTTGTATAGCAAGTATGTGCTTACATGGTCAGCAGAATATACAGAACCTGGGATGAGTCACCCCCTGGGCTCCCTAGTTTGGGAGTGTTCCACATATATTATTGGTGTTACCTGATGTGAGAGTAAAATGACATCTGCTGTGACCTTTCAGAGGAAGAACAGTTGGAGCCCCTGCCTGGATACCCTATTCTGAGGTAGCCTTTGGCTGTGGTGCATATCCTGCTTGATGCTGCTGTGATATTGTGTTCTTTCTTGTAGATTTGAAAGCATTGCCATTTGGTGTCCTGTGAGTCTTCTTTAGCAATCAGCTCTTCTTTAACTGCCCCAGTACACTTGAAGGTCAAGTAATGTTCTACCCCAAGTGTGCTTATACTCAAGAAAGGCTTTAACAAAGAGTTTATAGGGCTCAGCAGAAGAATAATCTCACAAGTTCATGTAACTTAATAAAAATATCACCTATATCTGTAAAGGGTGGGTACAAAATCTTTGCAGGGAAAGAACCAAGTAAACTTATTTATTGCTGATATTTTTACCCTTATGCTGAGACATTTTGGGAGAAAGAAATGACAACCCACTACAGTATTCTTGCCTAGAGAGTCCTATAGATGGCAGAGCCTGGTGGGCTGCCATCTGTGGGGTCGCACAGAGTCGGACACGATGAAAGTGACTTAGCAGCAGCAGCAGAGGCATTTGGTATCTCAAAATGTCCAAAGGTATGGTGTTAAAATTTATATTTCAATTAAGCTTTGGGTGTGTATGGTGGTCATGGAGATGTGCCGTTAAGATCTCCTGTGTGAGAAACTTCAATGGGAACATAATTGACTGACATTTTGGGCTACCACTCCTGTGAATCTGAGACCAAGCTATCCCCAGACTGCTTCAAGGCAATAACTGAGCATGGCAGGGTATTAGTGACAGCCTATTTCTGCCTGAAACAGGATTCCTGTAATATCCATAGGATATATCAATATTTGATCAAATCTGGGCCATGATACAAATCTTAATAGAATGGGTAAATTAGTAATAATAAAGCACAATTTGTTGACTTCATTACAGAAACATTAAAATTAATACTAGACTTAGAGAAAGTCCAGAAAATAAATTAAAAAAAACATTCCACCAAAGTGACAAAAATACCTAAAACTTAAAAATTAAGAAAAATTGTGTATTATTATCAACTAAATTAAGCTAGATAGAAAGATTGAAGTTTGTCTCTCCCCCCAAATCATAGCATCATAATTGCATCATAAACAAGAAAAAATGAAAATGAATCATTCAGTTGAAGAGTATTTTAAAAGACAAAAAACAAGGAGAACAGAGACAACCATTAAAGTTAAATGGAGAAATTAGAAGGAAAAAAGACAAATAATAAATATAATCAAAAGCTGTTTATTTGAAAAACAGAAAAATATATGAATGTATTGTTAGTTAACCTAACAAAAGCAATTTAAGAAGAGATTCAATAGGTAGAAATAGTGACTCAATATGAGTGTTTCTCATGTTTCTTCTACCCTGAATGTTAATCTATCTACTCCTTCAGAACATCTGGAGATGGCTAGTAGCTGGACTGCAGGTGAACTTTGGGCCATGAGAGAGGTCTGAAAGGCAGAGCCAGCCTAAGGCTTGGGGTAAGACCAGCATGGATCCCAAAGCAAAGCTTGTTCAGTTCAGTTCAGTCGCTCAGTCGTGTCCAACTCTGCGACCCCATGAACTGCAGCACCCCAGGCCTCCCTGTCCATCACAAACTCCCTGAATTTGATAAAACTCATGCCCATTGAGTCGGTGATGTCATCCAGCCATCTCATCCTCTGTTGTCCCCTTCTCCACCTGCCCCCAACCCCTCCCAGCTTCAGGGTCTTTTCCAACGAGTCAACTCTTCACATGAGGTGAACAAAGTATTGGAGTTTCAGCTTCAGCATCAGTCCTTCCAATGAACACCCAGGACTGATCTCCTTTAGGATGGACTGGTTGGATCTCCTTGCAGTCCAAGGGATTCTCAAGAGTCTTCTCCAACACCATAGTTCAAAAGCATCAATTCTTCAGCACTCAGCTTTCTTCACAGTCCAACTCTCACATCCATACATGACCACTGGAAAAACCATAGTCTTGACCAGACGGACCTTTGTTGGCAAAGTAATGTCTCTGCTTTTTAATATGCTATCTAGGTTGGTCATAACTTTCCTTCCAAGGAGTAAGCATCTTTTAATTTCATGGCTGCAATCACCATCTGCAGTGATTTTGGAGCCCAAAAAAATAAAGTCTGACACTGTTTCTACTGTTTCCCCATCTATTTCCCATGAAGTGATGGGACCAGATGCCATGATCTTAGTTTTCTGAATGTTAAGCTTTAAGCCAGCTTTTTCACTCTGCTCTTTCAGTTTCATCACGAGACTTTTTAGTTCCTCTTCACTTTCTGCCATAAGAGTGGTGTGGCATCTGCATATCTGAGGTTATTGATATTTCTCCCGGCAATCTTGATTCCAGCTTGTGCTTCTTCCAGCCCAGCGTGTCTCATGATGTACTCTGCATATAAGTTAAATAAGCAGGGTGACAATATACAGCCTTGACATACTCATTTTCCTATTTGGAACCAGTCTGTTGTCCCATGTTCAGTTCTAACTGTTGCTTCCTGACCTGCATACAGGTTTCTCAAGAGGCAGGTCAGGTGGTCTGGTATGCCCATCTCTTTCAGATTAGATCTAATTTTGAATTCAGTAAATGGCATATACATGTACATACATACAATGTAATACTGTTCAGTCATAAAAAATGAAAATCTTGCCATTTTTAACAACATGGATGGAACTCCAGAACTTAGGTCAAGTGAAATAAATTGGACAGAGAAAAACAAATGCTGTATGATATTGCTTATACATGGAATCTCTGTTGGGGTCTTGGACCCAATTTCAATGTGTGTATGTGTGTGTGTGTGTGTGTGTGTGTGTGTGTGTGTGTGTGTGTGTTTGATTTCCCACACTACCAACAAGGAATTCTTAGATACCTGTAGGGTGTCTGAGAATTCAACTGGATTCTGGAGGTAGCATTAGATCCCGCGGGTTTAGGGCTCACTTCTTCAAGACTACTCCACCCTCCCCCATGCAAAGCCACCTCATTCACCTAACAAAAGACATCTTTGTTGCTCTCATCACTAAGGAAATGCCAAGGGTTTTAAGAGCTTGATGCCAGAAACAAGGTTAAAGACCAAATAGCAAATATATATTTCTTATTATAAATAACAACATTATAGAATCTTAAAAAAGCAAACTTAGAGAAAAAGTGATCAGATTTGTGATTGCCAGAGGCAGGAGGTGACGGGTGGGGAAAATAGTTCATGAAAGTGGTCAAAAGACACAAACTTACAGGTATAAGATAAGTACTGAGGATGTAAGGTACAATAGAATGACAGTAGTTAACACTGCTGTATAGTATATTTGAAAGTTGCTTAGGGAATAAATTCTAAAAGCCCACATCACAAAGAAATTTTTTTGGTGTATAACTATATGAAGTGATGCATGTCAGCTTACTCTGGCAATCATTTTGCAACATATATATGTTGAGCAATTGTACTTAATACCTTAAACTTATATAGTATTATATGTCAGTGATATCTCAATAAAACTGGAAAAAAAAGAATTTGAGACTATAAAAATATTCAGACTGTGCATCATCCATATAAATCATGTGAAGCAACCTGCCAAGAAAATAGCTTTAATTAAAAAACAAATGAATCAAAACATCTTCCTATCATGGTTGAAGGGGATGAACAGATGAAACAAGTGTTAGATAATGAACTTAAAATTATATATATGCATAAAGTTACACTGAATGTTATGTGTTGCGAATGAATAATACAAGGTCAGGGCTTACCTGGTGGCTCAGATGGAAAAGAATCTGCCTGCAATGCAGGAGACCTGGGTTCAGTCCCTGGATTGGGAAGATCCCCTGGAAAAGGAATGGCAATCCACTCCAGTATTCTTGCCTGGAGAATTCCATGGACAGAGGAGACTGTTTGGCTACAGTCCATGGGCTTGCAAAGAGTCAGACATAACACACACAATATACAGTTAAATAAAGATCCTTAAAATGGAGGGGACAGTTGCAAGGAATACTATACTATTACAGAAAAAATAGTAATGGAAAGCTTTAAAAAAGGCTTTCTAAGAGTTTCATCTCATTGAAGTGTAGCAAGTAGGAAGTTATAAAGAAAAAAGAGTTTGTTAGTGGAGAAAATAAGTGTTTTTTTTCACTTTCAAGTAGTAGAACAAAAATTTGCTTCTAATTATGTTGCTAGGAGAAAGAAATGAGAGAAACTGATAAAAGTATACTAATCTGTTTAAATGGTATTTAAAAAGAACAAAACAAAAGGAAACAAGCAGATAAGTAAGAAAATGAAATAATTAGATAAATCAGCAAAATTAAGGAAAAGGAAAACACGAACACAGTAAAAAACAGAAAATAAAGTTTGATGGAAGGAATTAAATACATACACTAGTCATTATACTATATATGAATGAATTGAGTTCACTCACTAGAAGATAGACTGGCTCAAAAAACAAAACTGACATATGACATTTCAAAGAAAAAAACAAGTGGTAAGGGGAAGGGCAGAGATGATAGGCATACACAGGACAAGTAAATTAAGAATGACTTGATGGATATGAGAGGGTATAATTTATTTATAACAGCAAAAATAAGGGTAAAGATGGGCACTATATCATAATGAAAGATGTAGTTTATGATAAATGTAATAGTAAAGCTAGAAAACCCCTAAATAGTAGCTAAAGATAATAATCAATATATTTACAGATATGATGATAAATTTAGAAAACATAATTATATTAGAATAATTTTATTTCAGTGTTTTTGAGAATTAGATGTGACTAGTAGACAAAAATAAGAAAGGAAATTAATTAAATTGCCTTTAAAACTTGACTTAGTGATTATATAAGATCCCATATATATATATATATATATTATATATATCCCATATGTATTATATATAATATATAATTTAATTATATAATTATAATATATTATATATATCCCTAGATATTATGACTTTTTTCACTTTTCTGTAAATTGGTTACAATTAATCATATATTGTCTAAAAAGTGCATTTGAATGTATGGAAAGTTTTACTAAGCAATTTTCTGATCATATTCACATAAAATTAGAAATAAAGCATTGTTGAAATATTAACTACCTGAAAATTAATAATTACTTTTAAAAATAATCCTTTGATAAAAAAGGAAATTAACTGAGAATTTATAAATGATCTAGCAAACAAGAAAGAGAAAAAAAATGCTTCCTATTGAAGCCTAGCAAAGAAACTCACTTTTATTAGAAACACACACACATGTACACATCCAAAGAACAATAGAAGGAAGCTGTCAATGAAGGTAAAAGTAGAAGTTAATGAAATAAAAGACAAGGATAATAAAATAGAAAGAATAAATCAATTCAGAAATTTGTACTTGGAAGACATTAATATAGTAGAAAAATCTCTTGGAAATTTGAAAAGAAAGAGACAAGAGGTACATAGCCACAGTTAATAAAGGGATCTTAAGGTGGTAAAATATATAAATCTATGGGAACTAATTTAAAAAGCATGAAATTAATTGTTTACTATCAAGATATAAACTAACAAAGGAATAAAGTGAAAATCCTGAATAAATCAATTAATGCTGACAAGATTCAAAGACAGTTTAATTTACCACCAGAAATGGTATAAGGACCAGATGTTTCTACTAACTGCCAAGAAATACAGAATTTCAACATTATTTAAACTATTTATAACCCCAGAAAAATCTGGAACTTAATTTATTTATAATGTTAACATATTTTCAAACACTACTATGTTAAATGTGTGAATTGTAGTACACACACACACAAAGAAAAACTACTGATTAAGTGCCATTATGAGTACAGAGGCAGAAAGTTTCAATAAAGTATTTATAAATAAATAGCTCCAGCAGTGTGAGATGAGGGCAATTGTGTGGTAGTTTGAACATTCTCTGGCATTACATTTCTTTGGGATTGGAATGAAAACTGACCTTTCCCAGTTCTGTGGCCACTACTGTTTTCCAAATTTGCTGGCATATTGAGTGCAGCACTTTCATAGCATCATCTTTTAGGATTTGAAATAGCTCAACTGGAATTCCATCACTTCCACTCTCTTTGTTGGTCATGATGTTATACTAGCAAAGTAATGTTCAAAATTCTGTAAGCTAAGCTTCAACAGTATGTGAACTGAGAACTTCCATATGCTTAAGCTGGATTTGGAAGGGGTAGAGGAACCAGAGATCAAATTGCCAACATCTGCTGGATCATAGAAAAAGGGAGAGTTCCAGAAAAAACATCTACTTCTGTTTCATTTACTATGCTAAAGCCTTTGACTCTGTGGATCAAAACAAACTGTGGAAAATTCTTAAAGAGATAGAAATACCATACCAAGTTACCTGCCTCCTGAGAAATCTGTATACAGGTCAGGAAGCAACAGTTAGAACCAGACATGGAACAGTGGACTGGTTCCATATTGGGAAAGGAGTACATCAAGGATGTATATTGTCACCCTTCTTGTTTAACTTATATGCAGAGTACATCATGAGAAATGCTGGGCTGGAAGAAGTACAAGCTGGAATCAAGATTGCCGGGAGAAATGTCAATAACCTCACATATGCAGATGACACCACCCTTATGACAGAAACTGAAGAAGAACTAAAGAGCCTCTTGATGAAGGTGAAAGAGGAGAGTGAAAAGGTTGACTTAAAATTCAACATTCAAAAACCAAAATCATGGCATCCGGTCCCATCACTTCCTGGGAAATAGGTGAGGAAACAATGGAAACAGTGAGAGATTTTATTTTGGGGGGCTCCAAAATTACAGCAGATAGTGACTGCAGCCATGAACCTAAAGGATGCTCGCTCCTTGGAAGAAAAGCTATGACCAACCTAGACAGCATACTAAAAAACAGAGACATTACTTTGCCAACAAATGTCCATATAGTCAAACCTATGGTTTTTCCAGTTGTCATGTATGGATGTGAGAGTTGGACTATAAAGAAAGCTGAGCACTGAAGAATTGATGCTTTTGAACTGTGGTGTTCGTGAAGACTCTTGAGAGTTCTTTTGGACTGCAAGGAGATCAAACCAGTCCATCCCGAAGGAAATCAGTCCTGAATATTCATTGGAAGGACTGATGCTGAAGCTGAAGCTCCAATACTTTGGCCACCCGATGTGAAGAACTGAATCATTAGAAAAGACCCTGATGCTGGGAAAGATTGAAGGCAGGAGGAGAAGGAAACAATAGAGAATGAGGTGGTTGGATGACATCACTGACTCGATGGACATGAGTTTGAGCCCATTCTGGGAGCTGATGATAGACAGGGAAGCCTGATGTGCTGCAGTCCATGGGGTCACAAAGAGTAGGATACAACTGAGCCATTGAGCTGAACCAAACTAGAACTGTACCTGCAAATGTATAATCAATAATTATTGAGGCCAGTAAGGACGTTTCAATATGAGGAAATTATCAAGGAGAATAAGAGGGGTAGTGGGGAAAAACTAGAAGCAAAGTTAGTTTCCATTGAATAAGGAATGTTTTAAAAATAAAGTTGTTACTAACTGAAAAATAAAATAAAATTGTTACTAATTAATCATACATGGCAATTTAAAAAACTGAGTTAAGCAGCTAAATTTTTATGTATAATTATATGGATGTGGTGAACATTACAGATACACATGAGATCGTTAATTTGGGTCCTTGCCCTTGTGAAGGACCATGTGAAGGCCATGTGAAAGGAGAATGGGGAAAGGCTCCCTGGGTGAAAGAGTGTAGGAGGGGCAGGGAGAAATGGCAAGTAAAATGAAAATGAAGAGATGGTACTCCAAAGCTTCACATGCAGTGTATTATTTCAGTTATTCATGTAAAATTATATACATAAAATAAAAATAATTGTTGTTGTTCAATTGCTAAGTCATGTCTGCCTCTTTGTGACCCCATGGACTACAGCACTCCAGGCTCCTCTATCCTCCACTATCTCCCAGAGTTCACTCAAGATCATGTAATGCTACCTAACTATCTCATCCTCTGCCACCCTCTTCTTCTTTTCCTTTCAATCTTTCTCAATATCAGGGTCTTTTCCAATGAGTCAGCTCTTTGCATCAGGTGGTCAAAGTATTAGAGCTTCAGCTTCAGCAATAGTCCTTCCAATGAATATTCAGGATTGATTTCCTTTAGGACTGACTGGTCTGATCTTGCAGTCTAAGGGTTTCTCAAGAGTCTTCTCCAGCACCACAATTTGAAAACAAAAATAAAAATAAGCTATCTCATTAAAAATAAATAGCAATAGAAATGAAAAAAAGCGAAAGGAAAAATGCCTCTGAAAGACAATGGTTATATAGTTATAGATATTGAAGGAATGAAAAGAATTATAATAAAGTTGAGAAGTCTTCCAGTCAGGAGACAGAACCTCTGTTATTCTAATAGAGAACATTTAATATAAAGAACTGTAAATCAGACGTTGGAGTCTTGGAATCAAAAACAGGTCGTCGAAGTATCATAGAGGTATTAAACATAGGAAGCAATTACCACCCTGAGGGTGAAGGGACAAAGGGAAAATCTGATGTTGGTAAAATGTAGAAGCTTGAAGAAGAAAAACCCATCATGGAAGGTCCAGAAATCTGAGCTGGGTGCTAGTAGACAAGTGTTGGTACGTCTCAAAGGGTACACCAAGACTGGTTCGACTGGTTCGGGAGATTTGGGAAAATGCAAACTGGAGTCAACTGTTATTGCTATGGCTTAAAAAAACAAAACAAAACAAAACAAAAAGCCCCCTACTACTATAGTGGTACTGATAGGGGCAGGAAGAAAAATAGGGACATTTTTCCATTGTCTCCTCCAGCTTTCTAGTTTCCCTTCAGGAAATTCTCCTTGCTGGCACAGCCTTACGTGGACCTGGCTGGCACAGGGGAAATGGGTTTGACATGTCCCATTTCATGCTGCAAAGAATAGAACAGTAGGTTTCAAGCTGTCGGACACCACGAGATTTATGTCAATACATATGAAAACTGAGATGGAAAACATGCTTTCTTTTTTCGAAAAGTATAAATTGCAAAAGGACCTCAGAAGTGGAATAAGAGTAATAAGGTTAACTGCCATTAAGAACTGAGTAAGTGCTTAGAGACTAATAGTTTGACACAACAAACACAGACACACAACAACAACAACAACAAAAACAAACAAAAAAACACAGCTAACAGTATGACACACACACACACATAACTCAGACGGCAAAGCATGCGCCTGCGATGCAGGAGACCTGGGTTCAATCCCTGGGTGGGGAAGATCCTCTGGAGAAGGAAATGGCAACCCAGTCCAGTATTCTTGTCTAGAGAATCCCGTGGACAGAGGAGCCTGTCGGGTCACTGTCCAGGGAGTCGCAAACAGTCGGACACGTCTGATCAGCAAAACACTCAAAGCACACACATCTACAAAATCATGAACTCTATTAAACCTTCCAAGCATATAAAAACCTGATGCTCTTTAAGTTACTCCAAAGCATAAATATAAGAGGAGATTCTTCCCTGTTGCCACCGTTCAGTAGCCCTATGCACTTGTTCTTTTTTTTTTTTTTTGGAATGGTATTTTTTTTTTTTTTCATTTATTTTTATTAGTTGGAGGCTAATTACTTTACAATATTGTAGTGGTTGTTGCCATGCATTGACATGAATCAGCCATGTGTATACATGTGTCTTCTATTTTATTTTTTTTCATTTATTTTTATTAGTTGGAGGCTAATTACTTTACAATATTGTAGTGGGTTTTGTCATACATTGACATGAATCAGCCATGTTACGTGTATTTCCCATCCCGATCCCCCCTCCCACCTCCCTCTCTACCCAATCCCTCTGGGTCTTCCCAGTGCACCAAGTCGGAGCATTTGTCTCATGCATCCAACCTGGGCTGGTGATCTGTTCACTATACATAATATACATGTTTCGATGCTGTTCTCTCGAAACATCCCACCCTCGCCTTCTCCCACAGAGTCCATATACACTGGTTCTGATGCTCAGATCCAGCCATACCATCTCCTCCTCACAACCCTCTGTGGCTCCCTATTGCCCTCAGGAGAGTTTCAGCTCTTCAGCGTGTGATTCAGGACCTGCATACTTCCTCCAAGTGACCCTCATGTTCCAGCCATGAAATTACTTGCAAAACACACAAAACCTTTCCCATTTTTGATCTTTGAGCAAAATGTTTTCCTTGCCCCAAAGACCATCCTTTCTTCAAGCACCAGATCCAACGTCCTCAGCTCCCCCAAAGTCTTAGCTTGCCAAGCAGAGCCTGGCTCCCTCCATGGACTCCTCCTGTCCTATACTCCACAAAGCTCTGACTCACTATTCCTCAACCCATCCTCAACCTCCCTAGGATCCCACCAAACAGCATGAGGCTGGGCAGTGAGGGGGTCAGAGTGAATCAGTAACTTCCTGCGTAGTGACCTCCTGTGCTTGTTATCCAACTCAAAGGGGTCTTGGATCAAGGCAGTTTGTAGAAAATGTGAATTGTCTAGATTCCAGCCGCAGCTCCGCTAGGTATTCATCAAGATACAGTCAGTTGCATTCCAGCAACATCTGCTCATCCCCTTTTGTTACTAGATACATTTATATTGATAAATAAAGTAAGATTTCTATTTCTTTTCTTTGCTAAGATACTGCTATAAACTTGTATTAATAATGGGTTATGCATACCTAGGCTGGATACATGCAGCCGTTCTAAATTCTGGCTGCACACTAGCTTCATGTGTGGAATTTTGAAAAATGCTGATCCCCAGTGTGCATACCAGACCAATTAAATCAGAAGCTTTAGAGGTGAGACCCAGTCATCAGTATCTGTAGTAAATGCCTGTGAAGCCAAGGTTGTAACTACAAAGTAAAGTCTTAACAGTAGGAGGATTTTCAATTTTAGAAGTTTAGTGACTATCAGTCAAAGATCAGCAATTGAGCTTGAAATAAATATTTTTAATAGTAGTCACTTAATATTTTAACAATTTTAAATTATTTTCTTAAGGCAGGATCTGTTAATAGCTTGAAACGCAACTGAACCAAACATAGACGCCACAATCAGTATTTTGTGAAAGGAATATTTTAGTATTGAAATGAAATTTTGTTTCCAAATTTTGAGTTTATAAGATATCAGTTCAGTTCAGTTCAGTCCCTCTGTCTGGTCCGACTCTTTGCTACCCTATGGACCGCAGCACGCCAGGCCTCCCTGTCCAACACCAACTCCTGGAGTTTACTCAAACTCATGTCTGTTGAGTCGGTGATGCATCCAACCATCTCATCCTCTGTCATCCTCTTCTCCTCCCGCCTTCAATCTTGCCCCAAATCAGGGTCTTTTCTAATGACTCAGCTGTTTGCATCAGGTGACCAAAGTATTGGAGTTTCAGTTTCAGCATCCGTCCTTCCAATAAATATTCAGGACTGATTTCCTTTGGGATGAACTGGTTTGATCTCCTTGCAGTCTAAGGAACTCTCAAGAGTCTTCTCCAACACCACAGTTCAAAAGCATTAATTCTTTGGTGCTCAGCTTTCTTTATAGTCCAACTCTCACATCCATACATGACTACTGGGAAAACCATAGCTTTGACTAGATGGAGATTTGTTGATAAAGTAATGTCCCTGCTTTTTAATATGTTGTCTAGGTTGGTCATTGCTTTTCTTCCAAGGAGTAAGCGTCTTTTAATTTCACGGCTGCAGTCACCATCCACAGTGATTTTGGAGCCCAAGAAAATAAAATCTCTCACTGTTTTCATTGTTTCCCCATCTATTTGGCATGAAGTGATGCGACCAGATGCCATGGTCTTAGTTTTCTGAATGCTGAGTTTTAAGCCAACTTTTTCACTCTCTTCTTTCACTTTCATCAAGAGGCTCTTTAGTTCTTCACTTTCTGCCATAAGGGTGGTGTCATCTGCATATCTGAGATTATCGATATTTCTCCCAGCTATCTTGATTCCAGTTTGTGCTTCAACCAGCCTGACATTTTGAATGATGTACTTTGCATATAAGTTAAAAAGGCAGGGTGACAATATACATCCTTGATGTACTTCTTTACCTATTTGGAACCAGTCTGTTCCATGTCCAGTTCTAACTGTTGCTTCTTGACCTGCATACAGATTTCTCAGGAGGCAGGTCAGGTGGTCTGGCATTCCTATCTCTTTAAGTATTTTCCACAGTTTGTTGTGATTCACACAGTCAAAGGCTTTGGCATAGTCAGTAAAGCAGAAATAGATGTTTTTCTGGAACTCCCTTGCTTTTTTTTCTTTTTTAAATAAATAATTTATTTATTTTAATTGGAGGCTAATTGCTTTACAATACAGTAGTGGCTTTTACCATACATTGACATGAGTCAGCCATGGGTGTACATGTGTCCCCCATCCTATCTTCCTCCCCATTCCATTCCCCAGGGTCGCCCCAGTGTACTGGCCCTGAGTGTCATGTCTTATGCATCAAACCTGGACTGGTGATTTATTTCAATATGGTAATTTACATGTTTCAATGCTATTCTCTCAACTCATTCCACCCTCGCCTTCTCCCACAGAGTCCAAACAATTAAAAATCTAAATGTAAGACCAGAAACTAAAAAACTCTTATAAGAAAACATAGGCAAAATACTCTCTTGCTTTTTCTATGACCCAACAGATGTTGGCAATTTGATCTCTGGTTCCTCTGCCTTTTCTAAAACCACCTTGAACAACTGGAAGTTCACGGTTCACATACTGTTGAAGCCTGGCTTGGAGAATTTTGAGCATTACTTTACTAGCATGTGAGAGGAGTGCAACTGTGTGATAGTTTGAGCTTTCTTTGGCATTGCCTTTCCTTGGAGCTGGAATGAAACTGAACTTTTCCAGTCCTGTGGTCACTGCCGTGTTTTCCAAATTTGCTGGCATATTGAGTGCAGCACTTTCACAGCATCATGGTTTAGGATTTGAAATAGCTCAACTGGAATTCCATCACCTCCACTAGCTATGTTTGTAGTGATGCTTCCTAAGGCCCACTTGAGTTCACATTTCAGAATGTCTGGCTCTAGGTGACTGATCACCATCATGATTATCTGGGTCATGAAGATCTTTTTTGTATAGTCTTCTGTGTATTGTTGCTACCTCTTCTTAATATCTTCTGCTTCTGTTAGGTCCATACCATTTCTGTCCTTTATTGTGCCCATCTTTGCATAGTTTTTTATTAATCACTTTAAATGAATATTAAAAATATTATTTTTCTCTGATTTTAGTCAAATCCTTAGGATCACAAAAAGTGCCCGGTGGCTCAGTGGTAAAGATCTACCTACCAATGCAGGAAGCACAGCAGATGAAGGCCCCTCCCTGGGCTGGGAATATCCATTGGAGGTAGAGATGGCAACCCACTCCAGTATTCTTGCCTGGGAAATCCCATGATGAGAGGAGCCTGGTGGTCTATAGTCCATGGGGTTGCAAGAGTCAGACACGACTTATCAACTAAACAAAATATCAGTATACACATTAGTTAATTTTATGTGTAAACTTGGCTAGGCCACAGTACCCAGACACCTGATCATACACCAGTCTAGATGCTAGTCTAGATGCTACTCTGAAGGCATTTTTCAGATGAGATTAACATTTATTTAATAGACTTTGAGTAAAGCAGATTACCCTCAATTATATGGATGGGTCTCATCCAATTAGCTTAAGGCCTTAAGAGAAAAAAGATGGTGTCTTGAGGAAGAGGAAATTCTGCCTCCATACTCTTCAGTCTTAGCCGTAACATCAGCTTTTTTCTGGGTCCCCAGTCTGACAGCCTGTCCAGCAGATTTTGGACTCTCCATCCTCTACAATTATGTGAGCCTATTCCTAAAGATAACTCTCTCTTTGGGTTACATACATGCCACAGTAGTTGTGTTTCTCTGGAGAACTCTTAATAATGCAGCATATTTAAATTGGAGGCAATTGTTATTATAGCTCAGTTGACAAGTCGTGGCCCACTCTTTCAGACTCCATGGACTGCAAAAAGCCAGGCTTCCCTATCCTTCATCATCTCCCAGAGTTTGCTTAAACTCACGTCCATTGAGTTGGTGAAAGTGAAAGTGAAAGTTGGCTCTTTGTGACCCCAAGGACTATGCAGTCCATAGAATTCTCCAGGCCAGAATACTGGAGTGGGTAGCCTTTCCTTTCTCCGAGCTTCCCTGATAGCTCAGTTAGTAAAGAATCCACTTGCAGGAGACCCCAGTTTGATTCCTGGGTCGGGAAGATCCCCTGGAGAAGGGATAGGCTACCCACTCCAGTATTGTTGGGCTTCCCTGGTGGTTCAGCTGGTAAAGAACCCACCTGCAATCCGGAAGACCTGGCTATCCACTCCAGTATTCTGGCCTAGAGAATTCCATGGACTGTATGGTCCATGGGGTCACAAAGAGTTGGACACAACTGAGCGACATTCACTTCCCTTCTCTAGGGGATTTTCCCAACCCAGGGATGGAACCCAGGTCTCCTGCATTGCAGGTGGATTCTTTACGAGCTGAGTCACAAAGGAAGCCCAAGAATACTGGAGTGGGTGGCTGACCCCTTCTCCAAGAGATCTTCCTGACCCAGGAATTGAACTGGAGTCTCCTGCATTGCAGGTGGATTCTTTACCAACTGAATTATCAGGGAAGCCCTTGAGTCAGTGATGCCATCCAAACTTCTCATTCTCTGTCATCCCTTTCTCCTCCTGCCTTCAATCTTTGCCAACATCAGGGTCTTTTCCAGTGAGTCAGGTCTTTGCATTAGGTGGCCAAAGTATCGGAGCTTCAGCTTTAGCATCAGTCCTTCCAATGAATATTCAGGACTGATTTCCTTTAGCATTGACTGGTTTGATTTCCCTGCTCTCCAAGGGACTCTCAAGAGTCTTCTCCAACGCCACAGTTCAAAAGCATCAATTCTTCAGCATTCAGTCTTTTTTATTGTCTAGCTATCACATTCATACATGACTGCTGGAAAAACCATAGCTTTGACTATACAGACCTTTGCAGGCAAAGCAATGTCTCTGCTTTTTAATACACTGTCTAGGTTTGTCATTGCAATTTTTCCAAGGAGCAAGCATGCTTTAATTCCTTGGCTGCAGTCACCATCCAAAGTGATTTTGGAACCCAAGGAAAAAAACATAGGTTTGACTATAGGGGCTTTAGTCAGCAAGGTGATATCTTTGCTTTTTAATATGCTCTCTGTGTTTGTCATAGCTTTCCTTCCAAGGAGCAAGTGTCTTTTAATTTCTTCACCAGACAGGGCCATAAGTGACTGTTTTTTTGCTTTGGCCCAGCAGCTCGAATTTTTCTGGAGTTATTATTAATTGCCCTCCACTCTTTCTCAGTAGCACATTGGACACTTTCTGACTTGGTGTGCTCATCATCTGATGTCATATCTTTTTGCCTTTTCATATTGTCTATAGGGTTTTTGCAGCAAGAATACTGGTTTGCATTCCCTCCTCCTGTGAACCACATTTTGTCAGAACTCTTCACTCTGACCCATCCATCTTGGGTGCCCCTGCATGGCTTGGCTCACAGCTTCACCTCCTTATGCAAGGCCCTTTGCCATGGACAAGGCTGGGATCCATGAAGCGGGGAGAGGCAATTAAACAACTCTAAAAACAATGTTATTCTCATTCTCAACCCAAATCCTATCCCTAATGTTTTCCAGGATAACTACAAATTAAAACTGGTAGACTTTTTTTCTCATGTCAAAAATATGAGATCAGTGTCTCTAACTCAGGATGTTTGCTATTTGGGGGGACATATAAGGCCTGATTCTCAAGGTATCCGTTTTGCCATCAAGGACTTCTGGTTTTAGACAGTTTGTGGCTCTGAGTGTTCTTTTCCCAGGGGGGAATTTTCAAGACTTGGCATAAATATTCTGATCCATTTTAGGAAGAGAATAAGAGTCAGGGATTGCTTAAGTTTGCTTTGCTTTTGAAATATTTGTATTTATTTTGTATTTTCTTGTTGTGTACTCAAAAATTTTCCAGTTATTCACTATTCTGTTTACTCTTAAAAGGAATGTAAAACTATTCCAGTTACAAAGGTGATTACACTTCTGTTTACAGGAAACAGTAAAAAGAATGAAGCAAATTTACATGAGGACATGAAGTGGGGAAATGAATATACTTTGAGTTGAATCTGTTTTTTAACTTTGGGATCTTCTGAATGAAAGTTTTGGTGCCTTTGATCAATCACTTAACTAATTACTTCCATTTTTCAATCCAGTTTGTTTTCTTTCAAGGAGCGTTTCTGAAACTGGTTGAACCATACCTTCTTTTGATGTCTTAGGCAGTTTGGGATGCTATAACAGAATACCATAGAATGGTGGCTTATAAACAACAGAAATCTATCATTGTTCTGGAGGCTGGAAGTCTAAGATCGGGGTTGCCAGTATGGTTGGGTTCTGATCAGGGTTCACTTCCTGGCTCATGGGGAGCTGTCTTTTTGCTGAGTCTCCACATGTCAGGAGGGGCAAGGGAGCTCTCTGGGTTCTCTTTTATAAAAGAATTAATCCTATTAATGAGGACTTCATGCTCATATCCTACCATTTTCCCAAGGCTCACTTCCTAATACCATCACCTATTACCATTAGGTTAGGATTTCAACATATGAATTTTAGGGTGCATTCAACCTATAACACATACTCTCTTTTGCTCACTATATAAATCTTACAAACCACTCTATTTCATTCCACCTGCTTCTTCTGGGGCTGTACTTCACAAGTTGAAAATCTTTGTGGTTGGGGGAGAGAGAAAGACGATAAAAATCAAGATAAATCTGGGAATTTTGTCAACCTTTATTTCCTGTAGTTTGTACTAAAAAGAAACCGGATTATTTTCAGATGGATGTGTTTTGGAGATGTCCATCACTTCCCAAAGCCTGATACCTATAATGTTTAAAATTTCAGAAGAAAGATTTCCTAATTATCTCAGCCTAGGATAGAAGCCAGTGATTCTTTCAGCATATTTAGATAGAAAATATTTGCTAGCAATAGATTAGATTGACTTTTCTCTGGACAAAGATTTAACACTCCAAGACAGAACACAGAGTAATTTTTTCTCCCTCTCTTCTCCACCTTTAGGTTAGGAGGTTTTCCCTCCCTTCTTATCCTGTCCCATATCCAGCTAGATTACCTGTCAAAAGAGAAGGTCCACACAGCACTAGCTTAAGTTCTTATATTAGAGGAGGAGGAATATTTTTGGTAAGTGCCTAATGGATCTCAAAACTGGGGAAAGTAGAAGGAGGAAAGAGAATCAAGAAGACAACTCTGCAGAGAGCTGGGGTTGGAGGTGTGTTCCCTGGGTTCTGAACCACCTGCGGGTATTTGTTGATCATGCAGGTTCCTAAGCCTTGGGTGCAGGCCTTCTAAACCTGAGTTTCTGAGGAGGCTTAGAAATCTACATTTTATGAAAGTGTTACTGAAGAAATGTATTTGTCTAAGAGTAAAACAAGATAGAATTCAGCATATGTTGATTAAACTAGATAAATCGCTCCTTTCTGAAGTCTATGATTCTTTGAAGTTAAAGTTTCATCAACCATCTTCCTAATTTCACTTGTATGAACAACTAAAAGTCTTTGTGTGTGAGTGTGTGTGTGTAGTAAATAACCCTCTTTTCTATGCTATGCTATATGTGGCATAGTAGGAAAATAATTTCTAATTATGTGAGAAGTTAAATCTTGATGCCCTAAAAGTCAGAAACTTTACATATATTCAACATTCTTTGTTGGTTTTATTTTCTCAAATACTGTCTCATAATCTTATTTCCCTTATTTAGCTGTTCCTGAGAATTATGGGGAATGGATAAAGCAGATGTGTCTCATTTTTTTCTTCATAAATTTATGAATTTTGTGTTCTCCAGTTTCAATGCTAATGCTGACTATTTTGCAAGTAAAATAATTCATTTCAAAATATTTTTAAAATTTTACTTTGACTTGTTTTCACCATCACTGATACCATTTCTGTGTTAACAATTGCCAAACACCTCTCTACAGAAAACATTTAAGAAGCATACATTAAACAGTTTCTTTTAAAATTTTAAGTAATATTTTTCCTTTCATAAAATCCTAGTAATAGAGTTATTTTAAAAATCTGAAAAGCATAAAGAAGTAAATTAAAATTACCGGTAAATTACATCATAAATAAACTTTCAACATCTATTTTTATTTGTATGTCTATGCATTTACATATATGCATACATTATTCATAAATATTCCCATATTACCAAACATATATAGTAAGGTTGTAATGTACTCTAAAAAATTCTGATTCTTTTTCACTATCAGGTGATGGGCAATTTTACATGTCACTTAAAGTTCTCCTAAAATATTATGTTTGTGTGTGCATGCTCAGTTGCTAAGTCATGTCTGACTCTTTGTGACCCATGCATTGCAGCCCACCAGGTTCCTCTATCCATGGAATTTTCCAGACAAGAATATTGGAGTGGGTTGCCATTTTCTATTTCAAGGAACCGTCCCAACCCAGGGATGAAAACCTTATCTCTTGTGTCTCCTGCATGGGCATGTGGATTCTTTACTCCTGCATCACCTGGGAATCCCAAAGTATCACATTTAGTGACTATATAATATTCCATCACATAGTTTCTTTTTTTAAACATTTCCATATAAAGATATAATTAGAGTTCTCAATATTGTAACAAAGAATATATTAGATTCAGTTCAATTCAGTTGCTCAGTTGTGTCCAACTCTTTGCAACCCCATGGATGGCAACAGTCCAGACTTCCATGTCCATCATCAACTCCCGAAGTCTATTAAAACTCTGATCGAATTGGTGATGCCATTCAACCTTCTTATCCTCTGTCATCCTCTTCTCCTCCTGCCTTCAATCTTCCCAGCATCAGGACCTTTTAAAATGAGTTGGTTCTTCACATCAGGTGGCCAAAGTACTGGAGTTTCAGCTTCAGCATCAGTCCTTCCAAAGAATATTCAGGACTGATTTCCTTTGGGATGGACTGGTTGGATCTCCTTGCAGTCTAAGGGACTCTCAAGAGTCTTCTCCAACGCCACAGCTCAAAAGCATAATTTCTTCAGTCCTCAGCTTTCCTTATAGTCCAACTCTCACATCCATACATGACTACCTGAAAACCATAGCTTTGACGAGATGGAGATTTGTTGATAACGTAGTGTCCCTGCTTTTTAATATGCTGTCTAGGTTGGTCATAACTTTTCTTCCAAGGAGTAAGCATCTTTTAATTTCATGGCTTCAGTCACCATCCACAGTGATTTTGGAGCTCCCCAAAATAAAGTCTCTCACTGTTTCCATAGTTTCCCCATCTATTTTGCATGAAGTGATGGGACCAGATGCCATAATCTTAGTTTTCTGAATGTTGAGATTTAAGCCAACTTTTTCACTTTCCTCTTTCGCCTTCATCAAGAGGCTCTTTAGTTCTTCACTTTCTGCCATAAAGGTGGTGTCATCTGCATATCTGAGGTTATTGATATTTCTTCCAGCAATCTTGATTCCAGCTTGTGCTTCATCCAGCCCGACATTTTGCATAAGGTACTCTGCATGCAAGTTAAATAAGCAGGGTGACAATATACAACCTTGACGTACTCCTTTTCCTATTTGGAACCAGTCTGTTGTTCTATGTCCAGTTCTAACTGTTGCTTCCTGACCTGCATACAGATTTCTCCGGAGGCAGGTCAGGTGGTCTGGTATTCCTATCTCTTTAAGAATTTTCCACAGTCTGTTGTGATCCACACAGTCAAATACTTTGGTATAGTCAATAAAGCAAAAGTAGATGCTTTTCTGGAACTCTCTTCCTTTTTCTGTGATTCAACAGATGTTGACAATTTGATCTCTGGTTTCTCTGCTTTTTCTAAATTCAGCTTGAACAATTGGAAGTTCACAGTCCACATACTTTTGAAGCCTAACTCGGAGAATTTTGAGCATTATTTTACTAGTGTGTGAGATGAGTGCAATTGTGCAGTAGTTTGAACTTTCTTTGGCATTGCCTTTCTTTGAAATTGGAATGAAAACTGATCTTTTCCAGTCCTGTGGCCACTGCTGAGCTTTCCAGATTTGCTGGCATATTGAGTGCAGTGCTTTCCTAGCATCATCTTTTAGGATTTGAAATAGCTCAACTGGAATTGTATCACCTCCATTAGCTTTGTTCATAGTGATGCTTCCTAAGGCCCACTTGACTTCACATTCCAGGATGTCTGGCTCTAGGTGAGTGATCACACCGTCATGATTGTCTGAGTTGTGAAGATCTTTTTTGTATAGTTCTTCTGTGTATTTTTGCCACCTCTTCATAATATCTTCTGCTCTGTTAGGTACTTTTCTGTCCTTTATTGTGCTCATCTTTGTATTAGGTGGTTGGCTCAAGGCCTCTGTGAGTCTATATCCATTATCACGATGTGTTAGAATTATTTCCACTGTTTTCCAGAAATAGCAATCTGTGGAAGGCAAAGGCTATAAGTAATTTTATCTCTAAAGCAGAGTTTCTCAGCTTGTGCACTACCGTCATTTTTTACTTTATGGCTGGATAAGTATTTATTGTGGAGGGCTGTCTTGTGGACATTTGTAGGATATTTGGCACCATCCTTTGCCTCTACTCTGATGTCAGTAAGCACCACCAACCTTCTATCCAGTGTGGGGGAACTATATATACTCGGTTGAGAACCAATGTTCAAAGCGGTTGATGTTGAGCTGTCTGTACTCATGAATCCATGCAAACTGTGTAAATAAGTTATTCTCTCAAGTGGGTCCATGAAAGATAAAAAAATAAGTTGGAAACCTGCTGTTAATGGAGTTAAACTCATGTTTATGAGATCTCTTTGCGCAAGGTCATTATCTACATATGTTATGTACCATATAAATCCAGGCTCTGCCATTCAAAGCACCTCTGAAACTGTGATGTCAAGTGGAGTTAGGCAGAACTCTGCTATAGCCCTGGGACAGTCACCTGAACTGTAGTCTCTCTTCTTTTGACACTGCTGTGTCTAAGTGTTCTAATTTCAGTGAGTCTTATTTTTGAAAATTTATTAATACTGACCGAAATTTCCTTTCACATTTTAATGTGTGGTTTTTTTTCCCACCATGTCTCACTTAGGATGTGTTTAGTTAAAAAAATATTCCCTGGATATATTTCTTGATGCATCTTAGGAGCCTTCATTTTAGCAAGTGCCTATTAAGATGTGTGAACCTCTATTAGAGGCACATGCTGGAAATAAGACAATGTAGTTTTAGAGATGGTTGGATAGCATCACCAACACAATGAACATGAGTTTGAGCAAACTCTGGGAGATTGTGGAGGACAAGGAAGCCTGGCAAGCTGCAGTCAGTCTATGGGGTTGCAAAAAGTCGGACATGACTTAGGGACTAAACAAAAACTTGAAATATGGGTCACGGAAGCTGGCAGAAGTTAAATAAATAACATATACACTGTCCAATTAAATAACTTACTAATAAAAGGACAAATCGTTAAGGGAGGGAAGAACTCTGACAGATATGGTTAGAAAATGGGTCTCAGGAATAGTATTTGAATAGAAATTACAGGATGATTAGAAAAAAAATTTTTTTTTAACCTTTTGATTGTTTAGAATGTTTGTATAAAATTTGGGAGAAGGTAAAGAAAAGCTGAGGAAATGGTATGGTAATAGAAACTTGATGATTGGTCACAGTACCAATTCTTATCTGGGAATCTCCAACTTCTGTCCTTAAGACTGGTGGGACTCCAGCATGGTCAGAAGTGAGGCATAAGACCCAACCGCTCAAAATCACTGCATTGCATTTTCCTATAGCGATAGGTTGAGGATAGACATGGGACTCAATCAAAACCATCCAGAGGCAATGAAACTTTTGCTAACTTATATGTTTTATGATAAGGGGAACCTAGATACAAAGCTACAGAGCATGTTCCAGGAACTAGAATGTGGTTGGTGAAGAGATAAGTTATAAGAATGATGAGTCACTGTAGATATTAAAAATTGTCACACAGATCCATTTTCTCCCACTCCTGTTCATTGTCCTGACTTTCTATGTACCTACTGAGTATATGATTGTAGCACTAATGTTCAAACTGTTAAAAGGTGAATTGAGGCATATTGAAAATTTTAAGAGTTTATTTGGGCAAAAATTGATTCAAAGTGGACAACATCAAACTCAAAGTCGTTAGAAAAGTTACACCCATAGTAGCTCAGAGAGGGATTTCTGTAGAGAAAAAGTGGAAGCAAAGCAATGAAATTATTTGAAGCTTCAATTAAGTTATGGCTTAAGTGTTTGTCTTAGTTGGAAAAACTTAATTGGCTGTTTGTGATTGGTTTTCCTTAGGTTTTGATTTCTCAACCTGGAGGCATTCACAGGATTAAGACTTTATTTTGCTTATTGGGCCATTAAAGTTAATTAGAACTGCCTCCATGTAATGGTCTCCTTGTTTAATTTAACAATATTTATCAGATAATTAAGCAAAAGATAAATTTTTTTTAACAAGAAAATATTTTTTTTACAATATTGAATTTGATTCAGATGTATGTAAGGCAAAATGGAAAAGTTAAAGGTACAGTGGCCCTGGTTTAATTTGATGATCTTAGCAATAATGGGAAACATCACTGGGCTTATGCCTTTTAGTAAGAACTGACCATCTTCATGATTCTTATTTTTGCTTTTAATCAAATGGGTGATGGGAAGATTAAGACTGAAGGGAGCCCAATGATTATCAAAAATAAGCAATGGCAAAGATGAATGCAAGGTATCTTAGAACTTGAGACTACTTGATGATATTTTCCCATCCAGCTGTAGGGGTGATAATGCAGCATGAATTTATAGTTCACATGCTACAATATAGTAGACTTAAGAACAATAAAAATATTTATAAAACTTTTAACTTTTCTGATTGAATGTCAGCATAAAAGTTTTTGGATTAATTGCTTGGTGCCAGTGAAATCTATGTAGTACACGAGGACAAACTATGGCTTGTGATGAAAGGGTGTGTGGTACAGTATGAAGAGCATAGGAATCTGGAATCCTAGTTTCCCATCTTGATTTCATTACCAATACACAAGCTGATCTTGGTCCTTTATTCTCCAATATGCATGTAAAGTGTGGATTAAAAAATCCAAGAATTTTTATGTGAAGAAAATACATGCAATGTTGGTTAAGAAATCTAAGCTACATAGAATTATAATTATTATAAATTATTTTTTACATCAGTAAAAGGAAATAAGTGACCAGTTAAGAGAATTTCTAAAGAACTTTCCCCATACATTATGTATTGTGACAATTTGATGTAGTGATTACAGAAATAATTTTTTCATGAGATTTCTCAGCCCCATTAGAAGGGCCCATTTGTTTTACATTATGCTTTTATTTCAGAATGGAAACACCCTAAGTATCATGCAGCCAAAGAATGATGTCATAACTCTGAGTATTACTCTGTACACTATTTCAAATTAGAATTAGCCATTTAATCACAGAATTTCAATTCTGGAAGGCAATCTTTAGGTCATTCTGTTAAACAATTTACAAATGAGGGAAAAATAGATGAAAGAAGATTTAATAATTTGATATATATCTTCCAGATGTCCTTGATTTACAATTTGTTTTTTTATTGTAAAATAAAGGTTAATTATATTTTGAGTTTATTGTCCACCAAATTTAAAGATGCTTAGGCTCAATTTTTTGGATAGCTAAAAAAAAGTGCTCAGAATTTGGTGATATCGGTAGGTGCCCAATATGCTACTGGAGATCAGTGGAGAAATAATTCCAGAAAGAATAAGGGATGGAGCCAAGGCCAAGCAACACCCAGTTGTGGATGGGACTGGTGATAGAAGCAAGGTCCGATGCTGTAAAGAGCAATATTGCATAGGAAACTGGAATGTTAGGTCCATGAATCAAGACAAATTGGAAGTGGTCAAACAGGAGATGGCAAGAGTAAACGTCAACATTCTAGGAATCAGTGAACTAAAATGAACTGGAATGGGTGAATTTAACTCAGATGACCATTATATCTACTACTGTGGACAGGAATCCCTTAGAAGAGATGGAGTAGCCATCATAGTAAACAAAAGGGTCCGAAATGCAGTACTTGGATACAATCTCAAAAAACGATAGAATGATCTCTGTTCATTCCAAGGCAAACCATTCAATATCACGGTAACCCAAGTCTATGCCCCAACCAGTAACACTGAAGAAGCTGGAGTTGAATGGTTCTATGAAGACCTACAAGACCTTTTAGAACTAACACCCAAAAAAAAGATGTCCATTTCATTATAGGGGACTGAAATGGGTAGGAAGTCAAGAAACACATGGAGTAACAGGCAAATTTGGCCTTGGAGTATGCAATAAAGCAGGGCAAACATTAATAGAGTTTTGCCAAGAGAACGCACTGGTCATAGCAAATACCCTCGTTCAACAACACAAGAGAAGACTCTACACATGGACATCACCAGATGGTCAACACCAAAATCATATTGATTATATTCTTTGCAGCCAAAGATAGAGAAGTTCTATACAGTCAGCAAAAATAAGACCGGGAGCTGATTGTGGCTCAGATCATGAACACCTTATTGCCAAATTCAGACTTACTGAAGAGAGTAGGGATAACCACTATACCATTCAGGTATGACCTATATCAAATTCCGTGTGACTATACAGTGGAAGTGAGAAATAGATTTAAGGGACTAGATCTGATAGAGAGCATGATGAACTATGGACGGAGGTTCGTGACATTGTACAGGAGACAGGGATCAAGACCATCCCCATGGAAAAGAAATACAAAAAGGCAAAATGGATGTCTGAGGAGGCCTTACAAATAGCTGTGAAACGAAGAGAAGCTAAAAGCAAAGGAGAAAAGGAAAGATATTCCCATTTGAATGCAGAGTTCCAAAGAATAGACAGGAGAGATAAGAAAGCCTTCTTTAGTGATCAATGCAAAGAAATAGAGTAAAACAACAGAATAGGAAAGACTAGAGATCTCTTCAAGGAAATTCAAGATACCAAGGGAACATTTCATGCAAAGATGGGTTCAATAAAGGACAGAAATGGTATGGGCCTAACAGAAGCAGAAGATATTAAGAAGAGGTGGCAAGAATACACAGAAGAACTGTACAAAACAGATCTTCACAACCCAGATAATCACGATGGTGTGATCACTCACCTAGAGCCAGACATCCTGGAATGTGAAGTCAAGTGGGCCTTAGAAAGCATCACTACGAACAAAGTTAGTGGGGGTGATGGAATTCCAGTTGAGCTGTTTCAAATCCTGAAAGATGCTGCTGTGAAAGTGCTGCACTCAATATGGCAGCAAATTTGGAAAACTCAGCAGTGACCACAGGACTGGACTAGGTCAGTTTTCATTCCAATCCCTAAGAAAGGCAATCCCAAAGAATGGTCCAACTACCGCATAATTGTGCACATCTAACACGCTAGTAAAGTAATGCTCAAAATTCTCCAAGCCAAGCTTCAGCAATACGTGAACCGCGAAGTTCCAGATGTTCAAGCCGGTTTTAGAAAAGGCAGAGGAACCAGAGATCAAATTGCCAATATCCGACAGATCATTGAAAAAGCAAGAGAGTTCCAGAAAAACATCCATTTTTACTTTATTGACTACACCAAAGCCCTCGACTGTGTGGATCACAATAAACTGTGGAAAATTCTGAAAGAGATGGGAATACCAGACAACCTGACCCTGCCTCTTGAGAAACCTGTATGCAGGTCAGGAAGCAATAGTTAGAACTGGACATGGAACAACAGACTGGTTCCAAATAGGAAAAGGAGTACATCAAGGCTGTATATTGTCACCCTGCTTATTTAACTTATATGCAGAGTACATCATGAGAAACGCTGGGCTGGAAGAAGCACAAGCTGGAATCAAGTTTGCCAGGAGAAATATCAATAACCTCAGATATGCAGATGACACCACCCTTATGGCAGAAAGTGAAGAGGAACTAAAAAGCCTCTTGATGAAAGTGAAAGAGGAGAGTGAAAAAAGTTGGCTTAAAGCTCAACATTCAGAAAACTAAGATCATGGCATCTGGTCCCATCACCTCATGGGAAGTAGATGGGGAGACAGTGGAAACAGTGTCACACTATTTTTTTGGGCTCCAAAATCACTGCAGATGGTGACTGTAGCCATGAAACTAAAAGACGCTTACTCCTTGGATGGAAAGTTATGACCAACCTAGATAGCATATTAAAAAGCAGACACATTACTTTGCCAACAGAGGTCCGTCTGGTCAAGACTATGGTTTTCCCAGTGGTCATGTATGGATGTGAGAGTTGGACTGTGAAGAAAGCTGAGCGCCAAAGAATTGATGCTTTTGAACTGTGGTGTTGGAGCAAACACTTGAGAGTCCCTTGGACTGCAAGGAGATCCAACCAGTCCATCCTAAAGGAGATCAGTCCTGGGTGTTCATTGGAACGACTGATGCTGAAGCTGAAACTCCAATACTTTGGCCACCTCATGCAAAGAGTTGACTCATTGGAACAGGCCCTGATGCTGGGAGGGATTGTGGGCAGGAGGAGAAGGGGCGACACAGGATGAGATGGCTGGATGGCATCACCGACTCACTGGGCATGAGTTTGAGTAAACTCTGGGAGTTTGTGATGGACAGGGAGGCCTGGTGTGCTGCGATTCATGGGGTCACAAAGAACTGGACACGACTGAGTGACTGAACTGAACTGATAGTCATCTTAGATATATATGCCTTTTAGTAGAATATTTGCAATTCACTTCAACAACTCTCAGGTTTCCCTAGTATCTCAGCTGGTAAATAATCTCCCTGCAATGCAGAAGACCCTGGTTTAATTCCTGGGTTGGCAAGATCTCCTGGAAAAGGGATAGGATACTCACTCCAGTATTCTTGGGCTTCCCTGATGACTCAGATTGGAAAGAATCTGCCTGCAATGTGGGAGACCTGGGTTCAATCCCTGGATTAAGAAGATCCCCTGGAAAAGGAAATGGCAACACAATCTGGTATTCTTGCCTCGAAAACCCCCATGGACAAAGGAGCCTGGCAGGCTACTTTCCATGGGGTTGCAAAGAGTCAGACATGACTGAGCGACTTTCACAAACACACACCACAACTCTCAGGCGATTATATCATCAATGGTCTGTCAATTTTGTATTGTGGTTTCAGTGAAAGGAACAGATTTGAGATAGCATTTCACTGATTCCTAGAGTCTAACAAATTTACTGGACAGAAATCATAGATGGAACAGGCTATTTTTCAGAGGTTTATGCTTATCTTACTCAGTTCTGATTCTAATTTTTAAAAAATGTGTAGTGAACGTTGAGAAAAGGGTTTCCTTGTGCAGCGTTGGTGAGAATGTAAATTGGTGCAGCCACTATGGAAAACAGAATGAATATTCCTCAGAAAGCTAAAAAATATGGCCCAACAATTTTACTCCTGGGTATTTATCAAAAACAAAAAGAAACACTAATTAGAAAAGATATATGCACCCCTATGTTCATATTGCAACACTATTCACAATAGTAAAGACATGGAAACAACCTAAATACCTATCAATAGATGAATAAAGAAGATGTGGTATACATACACAGTGGACCATTCAGTTCAGTTCAGTTCAGTTCAGTTCAGTCACTCAGTCATGCCGACTCTTTGTGACCCCATGAATTGCAGCACGCCAGGCCTCCCTGTCCATCACCAACTCCCAGAGCCCACCCAAACCCATGTCCATTGAGTCAGTGATGCCATCCAACCATCTCATCCTCTGTCATCCCCTTCTCCTCCTCCCCTCAATCTTTCCCAGCCTCAGGGTCTTTTCCAATGAGTCAACTCTTCACATGAGGTAGCCAAAGTATTGGAACTTCAGCTTCAGCATCAGTGCTTCCAACGAACACCCAGGACTGATCTCCTTCAGGATGGACTGGTTGGATTTCCTTGCAGTCCAAGGGACTCTCGAGAGTCTTCTCCAGCACCACAGTTCAAACGCATCTATTCTTCGGTGCTCAGCTTTCTTCACAGTCCAACTCTCACATCCATACATGACCACAGCAAAAACCATAGCCTTGACTAGACGGACCTTTGTAGGTACAGTAATGTCTCTGCTCTTTAATATTCTGTCTAGGTTGGTCATCACTTTCCTTCCAACGATCAAGCATCTTTTAATTTCATGACTGCAATCACCATCTACAGTGATTTTGGAGCCCAGAAAAATAAAGTCAGCCAGTTTCCACTGTTTCCCCATCTATTTCCCATGAAGTGATGGGACTGGATGCCATGATCTTAGTTTTCTGAATGTTGAGCTTTAAGCCAACTTTTTCACTCTCCTCTTTCACTTTCATCAAGAGGCTCTTTAGTTCTTCTTCACTTTCTGCCATTAGGGTGGTGTCATCTGCATATCTGAGGTTATTGATATTTCTCCTGGCAAACTTGATTCCAGCTTGTGCTTCTTCCAGCCCAGCGTTTCTCATGATGTACTCTGCATATAAGTTAAATAAGCAGGGTGACAATATACAGCCTTGATGTACTCCTTTTCCTATTTGGAACCAGTCTGTTGGTCCATATACAACATGAACCATTTTAAAGAATGGACCATTAATCAGCCATAAAAGAATAAAATCTTGCCAGATGCAATAAACTTGGATGAATTTAGACGGTATTATGATAAGTGAAATAAAAATGACAGAGTGACAAATACCTTATGATATCACTTGTTTGCGGAAGCTAAAAAAATAAAAAACGACAAACATAACAAAACAGGGACAGAGTTATAGATACAGAGAAGAGACAGTGGTTTCCAAGTGGTGGGAAGAGAAAAGAAACAGGTGAGGGAGGTGAAGAGGTATAAATTTCCAGCTGCAAAATAAATGAGTCATGGGTATGAAGCATCCAGTGTGGGGAATATAGTTAATAACTATAATACCTTTATATGATGACATATCATAATAAGACATCATGGTGATCATTTTGAAATGTATCAAAATATTGAATAGCAATGATGTGTAACGAGAATGAACATGGTGTTTTAGGTCAATTATACTTCAAAAACAAATAAACTCATAGAAAAAGAGATCAGATTTGTGGTTACCAGAGGTTGGGAAATGGAAGGAAAGGGAATTGAAGGCAGTCAAAGTTGCAAACTTTCAGTTGTAAGATAAATATAGGATTGCAGTATTCAGTGATAAATATAATTAACACTGCTGTATGTTATATAGTTGTTAGGAGATAAATCCTAAGAGTTCTCATCAAAAGGAAAAAATTTTTTTCTATTTAATTTTGTATCTGTATGAGTTGATGGATGGTCACTAAACTTACTGATGTAATCATTTCCTGATATGTGTTAGTCAAATCATTATGTTGTATACTTTAAACTTATAAAGTACTCTATGTCAATTATGTCCTAAAAATTGGAAGAAAAGCTTATAAATTTATAATGTAAGTCCAAGTTTTGCAGTAATTAATTAGGGGTCTTTTCAGATGGCAGAAATCATGTTAACCAGCTTTAAGCAGAAACTCACTACAGTTTCCATTGCTTAAAAATTATGGGTGAACCAGAAAATTACTAGAGCTAATCAATGAATATAGGAAAGCTGCAGGATATAAAATTAATACACAGAAATCCCTTGCATTCCTATACACTAACAATGAGAAAACAGAAAGAGAAATTAAGGAAACAATTCCATTCACTGTTGCAACAAAAAGAACAAAATACTTAGGAAGAAATCTACCTAACGAAACAAAAGACCTATATATAGAAAACTATAAAACACAGATGAAAGAAGTTAAAGATGACACAAATAGATGGAGAAATATACCATGTTCATGGATTGGAAGAATCAATATAGTGAAAATGAGGCAATCTACCTACAGCAATCTACAGATTCAATGCAATTCTTATCATGCTACCTATGGTATTTTTCATAGAACTAGAACAAATAATTTCACAATTTGTATGAGAAAACAAAACCTCAAATAACCAAAGCAATCTTGAGAAAGAGGAATGGAACTGGAGGAATTAACCTGCCTGACTTCAGAATATACTACAAAGCTAGTTATCAAGACCTTATGGTACTGGCACAAAGACAGAAATATAGATCAAAGAAACAAAATAAAAAGCCCAAAGATAAATCCATGCCCCTATGGACAACTTATTTCTGACAGAGGAGGTAAGAATATACAATGGAGAAAAGACAAACTCTTTAACAGGTGGTGCTGGGAAAACTGGTCAACCACTTGTAAAAGAATGAAACTAGAACACTTTCTAATACCATACACAAAAATAAACTCAAAATGGATTAAATATCTAAATGTAAGACCAGAAACCATAAAACTCCTAGAGGAAAAAATAGGCAAAACACTCTGGCATAAATCACAGCAAGATCCTCTATGACCCACCTCCCAGAGTAATGGAAATAGAAACAAAAATAAACAAATGTGACCTAATTAAACTTAAAAGCTTTTGCACAAGCAAGGAAACTATAAGCAAGGTGAAAAGACAGACTTCAGAATGGGAGAAAATAATAGCAAATGAAGCAATTAATAAAAAATTAATCTCAAAAATATACAAGCAGGTCATGCAGCTCAATATCAGAAGAATAAACGACCCAATCAAAACATGGGCCAAAGAACTAAACAGACATTTCTCCAAAGAAGACATACAGATGGCTAACAAACACATGAAAAGATGCTCAACATCACTCATTATCAGAGAAATGCAATTCAAAACCACAATGAGGTACCTCTCATGCCTGTCAGAATGGCTGCTATCAAAAAGTCTATAAACAATAAATGCTGGAAAGGGTGTGGAGAAAAGGGAACCCTCTTATACTGTTGGTGCAAATGCAAACTCGTACAGCCACTATGGAGAACAATGTGGAGATTCCTTAAAAAACTGGAACTAGAACTGCCATATGACCCAGGAATCCCACTCCTGGGCATACACACTGAGGAAACCGGAACTGAAAGAGACACGTGTACCCCAATGTTCATTGCAGCACTGTTTACAATAGTTAGGACATGGAGGCAACCTAGGTACCCAACAGCAGACAAAAGGATAAGAAAGTTGTGGTACAGATATACAATGGAATATTACTCAGCTATTAAAAAGAATTCATTTGAATCAGTTCTAATGAGGTGGATGGAACTGGAGCCTATTATACAGAGTGAAGTAAGTCAGAAAGGGAAACACCAATACAGTATATTAACTTATAGATACAGAATTTAGAAAGATGGTAACAATGACCCTATACATGAGACAGCAAAAGAGATGCAGATATAAAGAAGACTCTTGCACTATATGGGAAAAGGCAAGGGTGGGATGATTTGAGGGAATAGCATTGAAACAGGTATATTACCATATGTGAAATAGATGACCAGTACAAGTTTGATGCATGAAACAGGGCACTCAAAGCTGGTGTGCTGGGACAACCTACAGGGATGGAATGGGGAGGGAGGTTGGAAGGGGGTAGGGATGGGGGACACATGGACACCCATGACTGATTCACATCAGTGTATGGCGAAAACCACCACAATATTGTAAAGTAATTCGCCTTCAGTTAAAATAAATTAATTAAAAAAATTATGGGTGAATATTTCCAATAAGACCCTGGAAAAGACCCCAATGTTGGGAAAGATTGAAGTCAGAAGGACAAGAGGGTGACAGAGGATGAGATGTTTGAATAGTATCACCAATTCAATGAACATGAACTTAGGCAAACTCCAGGAGATGGTGAGGGACAGGGAGGCCTGGCATGTTGCAGTTCAAGGTGTCACAAAGAATCACACATGACTTAGTGACTGAACAACAAGAATAGCAATTTCCAATAAGACCTGAAGTTTTGAGAATACAGCAATGTGGAGGAGAGTAAGATTTAAAGGGAACAGAGGAAGGAAGAAAGTAAAGAGAGATTGAAGGGAAAAGGAAGGAATGATATAGGTGATGTTCTTCTTCCCAGATCCTTTTTACTTGATCAGGAAGCCATCCTCCAGCTGTGCAAGCATCTATGGAGAATTGTCCTTCACCGACCTGGTAATACTTGACGTTACATGTCTCCTCATCCCTGGGGTAGCTAATGACTGACTGATACAAGGTACAATACCTCAGTAACCTTGCTTCAAGGTAAGACAACTCTATCAGTGCAATATACAGTCCAGACTAGCCTCTAGCTGAGGTCACGTGCTTGCTGGCTTTTTCTCACTTTCTAGCCCTCCCTCAAGGAAATGGCAACCCATTCCAGTATTCTTGCCTGGAGAATCCCAGGGATGGCAGAGCCTGGTGGGCTGCCATCTATGGGGTCGCACAGAGTCGGACACGACTGAAGCGACTTAGCAGCAGCAGCTGTCTCATAATAGGTTTTTCCCAAGGAGAACTTTCAAAATATCTCATGTGTGCTTGAAATCCTGTCTCAGGCCCTGCTTCTAGGGAATTCTACTTAAGATGTGTGCATGGGTGCTCAGTCGTGTCTACTCTGCAATCCCATGGATGTAGCCACTCAGACTCTTGTGTCCATGAATTTTCCAGGCAAAAATACTGGAGCAGGTTGCCATTTCCTCCTCCATGGGATGTTACCAACAAGGGATCGGATCTGCATCTCTTGCGTCTCCTGCATTGGCAGGCAGATTCTTTACCACTGCTCCAACTAGAAATTCCTCTACTTAAGGTAAAGGAAGAAAAAAAAAGTAGAAAAAGAAATCAACAACTCAACCTTGCTAATCAACTTTGAGAGACTCTTATGATAACCATTAACCCTAAACTGCAACACCTGATTTGTCTTTCACCCTAATTTACTAGTGAACCTAGGCTTGTTCCAACCACCTTTTAAATTTTTCACTGAAAACTCCATTATTCCAAGCACCAACCTGTAGCAGATATGGTGAGTTCAGTTCTACTGTCAAATATAGATTTCCCATGAAAATCAGACAAAGGAGAAGGAACTAGGGAAAGAACAAACTTGATTTCCTTGTTGAAGCATATTGATTTCATTTGTAGGGATTAGTGTTAGAATAAATAGAGGTTGTTTTTACTTTATCCAGTGCGTTTGAATAACTACAATTATACTTGTCATTCATGAAGGTTAAAAAAACTCGGAGTGTTTATCCGGACAAATGTATTCATGCTGATTAATAAAAGGAAGTTATAGGGTCTAACATGCTGAAGCATTATCTGACATTCTAAGGACATTTACCAAATGTATTCCACTAAACAGAGAAACAACAGCATGTGTGTGTATGTATGGGATATGGTGGTGGTGATAGTAATGGTGAAGCAGGCAGAAAAATCGCTTCATGGCTAGAACCTATGAATAGGCTGTTACTAGGCAAAGGGGGTCTTATCAACCAATCAGTTACTTGAAAACTACATATGCCCAGATTATCCAGGTGGGCCAAAAATAATCACAAGCGTCCTTCCAAGAGGAAGCAGGAGGCAAAACAGGGTTAGAGTGATGTTATATGGGAAAGATTTGGCTGTCCAGGGCACTGCTAGCTTTGAAAAAAGAATGGGGCCATGAGCTAAGGAATGCTGGCAGTTTGTACAAACTGGAAAAAAAGCAAGGAAATAGATTTTCACATAGGACTTCAGAAGGAGAGGCCTGCATCAGATTTCTGACCTACAGAAATGTAAAGTAATAAATATGTGTTGCTTTAAACTGAATTTGTTGTAATTTGTCATAGCCATATATCATTAAAAATATGTTTTATTTAGGATATCAGCTGCTGATATGAAAGGACATACAACACAAAACAACCCTGAACGTATTTTCTTCTTTTACCCCAAGCTCATTTTATTGAAATGTACATTTAGAAAGTAGAGAATATTCTTTGAATTAAGGGAAGTAAGCAAAAGAAAAGGGGGGAGAAAAAAAACAAACAAAACCCAAAACAAACAAAAAAGAAACAAAAGGAAAGAGCCTTTATCTTCTGAAATGATTACCTGAGAATACAGCTTGAATTATCAGTGATGTGTTTTCTAAACACATGTCACTAGTTTGTTTCTTCAGTTCCACACAGGGTTCAATTATAAGATATGCTGACACCTCAATGGAAGCGAGGAGTAATGGGAGTACAAAGTTTTGGAATACAAGGCTTCCCCACTAGAAAAGTTGTTAAACAAGTTAAAATATCCAAACAAATGTAAATTTAATTGTCTCTGATCCAGAGAGCAAGATATAGTCCCCACAAAACTTGTAAGGGTAGATAATACTTGTTGAAGGTATAATAAGTGAAATAACACGGTTGGGTTAGAAACTGATTTTAACTTTTGCTGTCTTTTTTTTTTTAGGGGGGGGGGGGTCAAGTTTCTTCTGTTGATCAGTCGCTAAGTTGTATCTGACCCCATGGACTGCAGCATGCAGTCTTCCCTGTCCTTCACTATCTCCTAAAGTTTGAAGATTTGTTCTATCCCATAATAATTCTCCTGTCCCTAGATGAGGTCTCTGGTAGGCCAAAGGGAGGAGAAGTAAGAGGCAGGAAAACTCTTATTGAGCTCAGGTGGCATCTGATGTTGATTTTCTTGGTCCTTTGCTATTGTTTGAAGTGATTCTTCTCTGGGTGTTTAGTGAACTACTCCATTATTTTTTGGAGGCCCCCTTCACATGAGTAGTAAGTCTCCCTCATCTGTCCAGTTGTGATTCTCATTTAGCTTCTGCACCTGCCTCTATACCGTCAGCCTCCCTGGATGAGATTGTCTCAATCATTGTAGAAAGCCCTCTTGGACACGATTCAAACATCTGTGGGTTATCTCTGTTTCCCAGGTGGCCCGTGCCTTGTTCTTGGGAAATCTGGTCCTGTGTCCCATTGTGTGATGTTCAGTAGCTTCCCTAATTAGTTCTCTACTTTGTCACTACAGGCTGTTTTGTCCAGATTTCTACTGCTTATACAGTCAGCCTTGAGTTGGAAATTAGATTGCATGTCCTCAAACTCCAGGGGAATTATGTCAGACTCCTTAAGAAATTGTCTCCTTGAAACCCTGTTCACTTGACTTGGGATCAGGGGCAAATTCTCCACGTGCCCCCACATGGCTCCTTCATTTCACTAGCAATGGTCTCCAAAGAAATCCTCTTCCTATTTTCTGATGTATGTGTCTCTCCCACTCCCTGTAAAAGCCAGAGATGAGTGAGATCTAAGGTTAGTTAAAACTGATACACAAACAGCTCTCTGCAGGCCTGAATAGGTGCTCTCATGTTTCACATGGGAATATCAAAGTCATTGACACCCACTGTCTGGGACCTCAGTAGAAACTGAGACAGAAACAGTTCCATTCAATATTCTATTACTATGATCAAACTTGTAGACCCTGGAGACTACACAGCCAGTGGCTAAAGCTGTAGAAAATGAGAGCCAGGCCCTGGAGGTGAGGCAGCTGGTAGGAATAAAGCAAAATATTGGAAATAAAATATTGGAATAAAGTCAAAATAGGCTGACTTTCCATGCAGGATTTCAGTGTCAAAAGAGGTCATATAGTTAGACATGTAGAACAAAAACTAGTTCTAAGTCTTGGGCAAACAGCAGATCTGGAAGGGAAAAGCCTGTAGACTGATATCCAGGCTGCTGATGGCAACACTTCTCACTGGTTGCTAATTATTACATGTGTTCTTATTGCTTCAAGCTGGGTTTGCTCCTATAGTGTTAATGAAATGTATCGAGCACCTTAATTTTGCCAAGATGCTGTGCTAGGGAAAGAGCTAAGTGCTCCTAAGTGAGGTATCTCTGAGGCCAGGCAAAAGTAGATGACATTGCTGCTCTTTCGACCTTACCTTCTTGGATTCGTCCATTTGTTCTTGCTGTATTTATAAGTATTTACACTTTAAAGGGAGCAAAAGCAGACAAAAGTGTTTAAACCAAATTATGACACTTGTAAAAACTTAGATAAGATTTGTGTAAGAACTTGGAAACAAAATGGGGAAACTAGAGTTATCTTGGAATATAAATTGCCAGTGCTTTTATATGTATGAATAATTAAATGTTTTCCAAATTATTTTTTTAAATTGTTGAATCAGAAAACAATGAGTTTATTTGCTTTCTCAAGAATCTCAGGCACTAAGAGAAAAGAATTCTCTCTTGCCTTAGCCTTCTTAGATTTCTTCCTCTATTGTTTTAGTGTTAGCTTTATTTCTAGACTAGCCTGAGGCAGAAGGCCAACTATAATCTGAAAGAGATCAGTCACAGTCTTTGGTGTATTAAGAATATGTTCATACTAATAGATTTCCTCTCAGGGTATCTCACATCACCAATCCTGAGCCAAGTTTAAAACAATATGTATAATACTTTGAATACTGAGATTTCATGGAAGCAAATGTGCCAATCCATATATGTGTATGTTTTTGATTGCTGTTATTAAGTGGGTTTAATTTCATTGAGTACAAAGGTGGCTGTTTTTGAGTGTCTATGAATTGAGATACTGCTGAGCAACTAAGCCTCTGATAATTTTCACATTTTGTTGCTGTAGGCATATTACATATCAACATATTTTTTTTCCTAAGCTAAGTGTCTGGGGCGAAAGGAGACAAAAGAACACCAGGTAATTCAGTGCCGAGGTCTGAGATAGAGGTTGGATTTCTTTACATCCATTCTTGGAAACAAAACTTACAAATTTTTAAGATTGGATGGGACTTTAGAGATCATGTAATCTGATCATCTAATTTTACAGATGAGGAAATTACAGCCCAGTATAATGAGGAGTTGACCTTAATTTGCCCAAATATTATTTGGAATGTTATTAATACTCAGAACCACTTTTAAAATGGTGAAAGCTAGAGATTGTCATAAATAACAATGCTTATTTGAAAAAGCATCATTGTTTAAATGTGATTAAGATCACATACAAAGATCAAATTTTAGATTAACAATAGTTTATGAGTTATTTAGTTGAAGATGTTAGATCCAAAGTGTGAATTTGAAATTGGCAATTGGCTCAAAACTGTCAGTTTTCTTTCTCCTCTGTAGTATAATTTTAAATTGAACATTTATAAAGGCAACCACGCAATCTAATTATTTGATCTCTGGAATAAGAATCAAGGATGTGGTGTTACATGTATAAGTTTGACAAAGACTGCTATTTGACTGATAACATTATTATATGAATGGGTGAAGTTCACTGAATTGGACCCTCTTTGGACTGAGATGGTTTGTAACACCAGGAAGCTGTCTGGGGTAGCTGTAAAAATTACTTATGGTCCAACTGAGGTACCATTAACAAGGAAGGCAGACAATCAAGGCAGAATATTGTTTACCTTATCCTGGTAATTTGACACCTGGATACTTACAAGTGGAAACTGAGCCTAATCATTTTATCATATCCTGTCTTTTTCAGTTACCATTTTTATGGAATAATAGCTAATTTACAATGTTAGTTTCAGGTGTACAACATAGGGATTTGATATTTTTATAGATTATACTCCACTTCAAGTTATTTTATAAATTATACTCCACTATAAAGATATTTTATAGATTATGCTCCACTTAAAGTTATTATGGGGCTTCCCTAGTGGCTCAGTTGGTGAAAAATTTGCCTGCTTTGCAGGAGACCCGAGTTTGATCCCTGGGTCGGGAAGATACCCTGGAGAAGGCATGGCAACCCACACCAGTACTCTTGCCTGGAGAATTCCATGGATAGAGGAGCCAGGCAAGCTACAGTCCATGGGATCGCAGAGTCAGACACGACTATGCAACTAACTTTTCATTTTACAAAGTTATTATGAAATATTTGCTGTATTCATTGTGCTGAATATTACCTACTCATATTGTAGATTTTATACCTATTAGTTTGTACCTCTTAATCCCTTTCCCCTATCTTGTCCTTCACTCCAGCCCTCTCCCCACTGGTAACCACTGGGTTTATTTTCTGTACCTGTCAGTCTTTTTTGTTGCATTCATTTATTTTTTGTTTCCATATGTAAGTGAAAACACACAATATTTGTCTTTTTCTGTCTTACTTCAGTTAGCATAAACCCTCCAAGGCTATCCATGTTACTGAAAATGTAAAATTTCATTCTTTTTTTTGACTGAGTAGTATTCCATTGTGTATATATTACACATTTTCTTTGTCACTTCATCTATATATGGACACGAGGGTTGTTTCTGTATCTTGGCATTTGTAAATAAGGGTATTATAAACATTAGGGTGCACGTATCTTTTCAAATGAACATTTTCAAAATATTTTTGTATGCACACCCAGGAGTGGAGTTGCTGGGTCATATGGTAGCATTATTTTTAGTTTTTTGAGAAACCTCCATACTATTTCCCATAGTGGCTACACCAGTTGGTACTCCACCTGCACTGTATGAGGGTTCCCTTTGTTCCACATCCTTGTCAACATTCGTTACTTGTGGTGTTGTTGATGATAGCCTCAGGTGGCAGCTCATATATCACTGTGCTTTTGATTTGCATTTCCCTGATGATTAATGATCATTAATTGAGCATCTTTTCATGTTTCTGTTGGCCATTTGTATGTCTTCTTTGGAAAATTGTCTATTCAAGTCTTCTGTTCAATTTATAATCAAATTGGTTTTTTTTTTTGAAGTTGTTATATGAGCTGTTTATACACTTTGAATATTAACTCCTTATCAATCATATCACTTGCAAGTATTTTCTCCCATTCAGAAGGTTTTCTTGTTTTGTGAATAGCTTCCTTTGCTATGTAGGATCTTTTAAGTTTAATTAGATGCCATTTATTTATTTTTGCTTCTATATCCTTTGCTTTAGGAAACTGATCCAAAGAAATATTGCTACAAGTTATGACAAAATAGTATTTCACCTATGTTTTCTTCTAGGTGTTTTGTGACTTTGGTCTTACATTTAATTCTTTTGAATTTTGAGTTTATTTTTGTATGTGGTGTTAGAGAATGTTCTAATTTCATTCTTTTACATGTGGCCTGACTGGTTCCTTTTTTATATTTTCTAGTTCTCCAATGAAATTTCCACTATGTTCATCTATTCTTTCTCCAAGTTCAGTTGGCGGTCTTATTGCCATTGTTTTGAACTTTTCATCAGGTAAATGATTAGATATGAGCTGGGGCTTCTGTGTTCAACAGCAGTCACCTCCCTGTCAGGGTGGAGTGTGGCCCATGTAGTTGGAGCAAGAGGCCGTGAGGGAGCCGGGTTTCTCCAGGCTGTGATGGCAGTCTTTGCTTTGGTTGGGGGCATGGCTGGGGCCTGAGGCCTGGGGGCTGCACTTCTGTGATGGTTTCACTTTTCACCCACTGAATGTCCCTGGTTAGATGCTAGGTGCAGCCAGAGGAGTTGGAGCCACACTGCTGAACTGGTTTCACTCCCTCCAAAGTGCGGACATGGACATTTGTGCTGGCAATGGCAGTCTGCCCTGGTCAGAGGCAATGCTAGGGCCAGAGCTGGCTCTGTTCCCTTCACCTTAGTGGGGAGCAGTGCTGGAACAAGAGGAGCCGGACCAGGTGCCTGGTCAGTTTGCAAATCTGTGCACATGCCCTTCAAGCTTGGAGTCTCATTTTTTTTTGTTTTAATTTATTTATTTTAGTTGGAGGCTAATTACTTTACAATATTGTAGTGATTTTTGCCATACACTGACATGAATCAGCCATGGGTGTACATGTGTTCCCCATCCTGAACCCCCCTCCCACCTCCCTCCCCATCCCATCCTTCAGGGTCATCCCAGTGCACCAGCTCTGAGCACACTGTCTCATGCATCCAACCTGGGCTGGTGATCTGTTTCATATATGATAATATACATGTTTCAATGCTATTCTCTCAGATCATTCCACTCTCGCCTTCTTCCACAGAGTTCAAAAGACTGTTCTATATGTCTGTGTCTCTTTTGCTGTCTCGCATATAGGGTTATCATTACCATCTTTCTAAATTCCATATATATGTGTTAGTATACTGTATTGGTGTTTTCTTTCTGGCTTAATTCACTCTGTATAGTAGGCTCCAATTTCATCCACCTCATTAGAACTGATTCAAATGTATTCTTTTTAATGGCTGAGTAATATTCCATGGTGTATATGTACCACAGCTTTCTTATCCATTCGCCTGCTGATGGACATCTAGGTTACTTCCATGTCCTGGCTATTATAAACAGTGCTGCAATGAACATTGGGGTACACGTGTCTCTTTCAATTCTGGTTTCCTTGGTGTGTATGCCCAGCAGTGGAATTGCTGGGTCATATGGCAGTTCTATTTCTAGTTTTTTTTTTTTTTTTTTTTAGGAATCTCCACACTGTTCTACATAGTGGCTGTACTAGTTTGCATTCGTACCAACTGTGTAAGAGGGTTCCCTTTTCTCCACACCCTATCCAGCATTTACTGTTTGTAGATTTTTGAATAACAGCCATTCTGACTGGAGTGAGATGGTACCTCATTGTGGTTTTGATTTGCATTTTTCTGATAATGAGTGATGTTGAGCATCTTTTCATGTGTTTGTTAGCCCTCTGTATGTCTTCTTTGGAGAAATGTCTGTTTAGTTCTTTGGCCCAGTTTTTGATTGGGCCGTTTATTCTTCTGGAATTGAGTTGCAGGAGTTGCTTGTATATTTTTGAGATTAATTCTTTGTCTCAATTTCTTATAGCCCTCTGGTTAGCTCCACCAGTTTTCAAACCAGCTAAGGAGACTCATATTCTAGGAGTTGGACACCAGGGCTAGGAAGTCTAATACATAACATTGAACCCCTTACTCCCCAGGGAGGATACCCAAGCGTGTGATATCCCCTTCCTACTCTGGGTTCCCTGCTAGGGGTGCAGATACTGACTAAAACACTTCTCTTCTCTTACCAAACTCCATACATATCTTTCTTGAGAAAGATTTAAAGCCTTGGTTGTATTGAATAGAAGAGCACTTATACTAGTTGTCAGGTGGATTTCAGCAATAGTTAGTCTATGTGTAGGTGCAGTTTAGAGGTTCTTGTTTGGGGAGGTGAGCTCAGCATCCTCCTCCTCTGTCATCTTGATCCCGAGATTTCAGTTACCTTTTGATTTCTCTAAATCAAGAATTGCTTTCTGCAAAAGAGAAAAGTGTTTATCTACTTTGTGTTTAGCTACTGTGTTTATCATTTCCTTTTATCACAATAGTAATCATTTTTCTGATTCTACTCTGACACCTCAAATGTCCCAAAGCATAAAGATTTTTAAGTCGTTGTATGGAAGTGTGGCAGTTTTGTAATTCTGTTCAAGATTTTATGAGCAATGAAAGATTCTAAAATGTTTTGGCTCCTACTATTGTACATGCTGTCATCTGTGCTATTATACCTTTGTGACAGATGCTAAGACTATATTCTTTGTGCTAGCATAGATTGATTTTCTTTCAGGCCTCTACCAGTTCCAAAGAATGAATACTGTACTAAAAATATAAGTACATTGGGAATATGTATAACCTGACAAATTCATATACAGGTAAAATAAATGAATATATCTAAGAAGGAACTGAAACTGTCTTCTTTTAAGAATTTTATTGAAATATTTGATATCACCAATGCAATTTTGTACTTCTTGTGACATTTAATAATCAGTACAATGCAAAAAATATATGAATATATCTTGGCAGTCTGTTGTGCCTTTAAAATGTAGAACCATTATTTGAAGCAGTAGCCGGTATATCTTTTAGTTTTTTAAGACTTATAACAATAGACTGACTACAGGATTTTTCTAAGCATGTACTTGCTTAACTATCAGTACATGGTCTTGCTCAGGGAGATGAAACTCACAGTATATGCATACATAACGATGCAAAAAGAGTTTTTAAAGAAACATTTAAAACAGAAAAGAATGATAAATCTGAGTACTTTTCATATGCAAGGAAAGTACTATGTATTTTCTTCATGAAGTATTATGTTCCTCATGTACATTGTCTCTTTCAAATTTGACAGCACCTTTGAACATAGGAAATTTACACTTGGCTTTCAAATGAGGAATTTGAGAAACAGAAATGAAATAGCTTGACTAGCTGTCATATGGCATGTAAAGGCATAGGCAGATTTATAGTTGAAGTTTACCTGACAATAAGATTTAGAGTTGCATGGAGGGAGATAGACATGGGACTATTTTTTTCTCTCACTTCAAGAAAAGAGTTGACTACATACCCTGACAATTCCTCCTGACATTTAGATTTTTTTTCTCTATCTGTTGGTGCAGATTATAGGTAAGCCACAAGCACAGGTCCTACATAAAGCTTAATGGGAACAATTATTAATAGTATGGGATCTAATTTGACACTTTTCTCTCCTTTAAACTTCCATCCATTCCATTATCAGGATGTCTCCATTCTTTAGAAAGTACACTTCAAGTGTTTCTATGTCTCTACTTTTCTATCTCTATGACTCTGGTTCAAATTAATCATCTTTTGCCTCACCATCCACAATATTCTCCTCATTCTTCTGTTTCTCTTCTTGCCACCTCCAATGTATTCTCCTAAGGCTAGCAGGAGAAATTTTTTAAAGTGTAAATTAAACTGTGTCAATTTCCTGGTTAAGTTTTTTGATATCTTACTAATGTCTTTAAAGTAAAATAAAAAAATTTCTTACTTTGGCAGACAAATTCCTCAATTATATAGGTTTTGGCTACCTCTCTGTTCCTTCATCTCCTCAGATATTCCTGATTTTAACCATGTTTGTTCTCTACCCTGTATGCTAATCTTTATTTTACCTTAGGACTTTGTATATGCTGTTATTTCTTCTTGGACATTCCTACCCAGTTCTTTTTTTTTTTCATTTATTTTTATTAGTTGGAAGCTAATTACTTCACAAACTACCCAGTTCTTTACATAACTTAAAAAAAGTTTTTCCCGCATACTTTCATAGCTAAAATGTTAACTACTCAGAAAGGCTTTCTTTGATTTATCTAAACTATTGATAATTTATGCTTTTTCTTAACAATTAAAAACAATTTGCCATTTTATGCAGGTTTTTTTGTTTGTTTGTTTCACTTGTATATGATGCTATCTTACTAAACTCTTAAGTTCCATAAAGGGTTTGCCATAGTATAGTCTGCATTTAGTTCTAAAGTAGGCACAAAATTGGGGTTATGCTGAGCAAATTAAACAAAATCACTATAATGTTATGCTTCTATTCTGTCCTTGTTAATAAAATGGATATGTTAATTGATTACCAAATGCATTTACATTCTGTCCATTCTATTGGGATAAAATTATGAAGAATATTACTTATAACATACCATTAAAATGTAAGAGCTTTTTCAGAGTTAAAGATAACAGAAGGAATATGAGAGAATGGAACCTCAGGAAAGAATTCACAGATATGGTAAACTGTGTACCAGGCCTTAATGATGAGTTACAATTTTCCACATTCAGAAGGCTTGGGTGTGGAGGATATCTGAGGAAATGGGAAGGTATTTTTTTCTTTTCTTTTCTTCTTCTTCTTCTTCTTTTTTTTTTTTTTTTTTTTACAAAAGGCTTTGGATGTGTGGCAGGAACATTGACTACATGGAATGATTGTGGGAGAGGGGCCCCAAAGTCAAATTGCATTGAAAGACATTTTGTATCAGACTATGGAATGTTTAATAGGCAAGTGACATGATTTGTATTATTTTATAGAATGGTTTTGTGAGTAAAATCCATTGACACTAGAAGATACTGTTAAAAATGGTTAGGATGGTATTGTCATATTCCAGCCAAAAAATGCTGAAAGCCTTAATTCATACATTAATTGACTTTTAGTTATGCAACGGGCATTGTGATATCTGTTGGGGATTTGAACCATTGACCTAAAGAAGAGAGATGATTAGACCTATGTTTATTATTTGTCTGGATTTCTTCCATCTTATTTGACTTCTCCACATTTGACTTTAGTATACATTTTCTCAGATAGCATTACATTTGAAAATAGGGTATTTCTCTAGCAGATTTTCTTTATTATGTAACTGTAGGGTATAGTGTAATGGAGAATATAGTCGGCCCTACAGTGTTTGAGCAATAGATGGCAGAGAGGTTTCATGAATTATGTCATGCTTGATCTGAAATATGGGAGCAGGTTCACTTCAGGCAGAGAGAGGTAAAAGCAAAGGCATACAGGCATGGTATGAGCCAAGAATGGCAAATAATGTAGTATGCCTGAATACAGAAGTAGTAGGATTCTTATGTGTCAGTTGTTTGTGGACTTTGGATGAACAAAAGGGAATTCATAAAATATATACATTTTACCATTTTGGGTTTTTATTTGAGCATGTGGTCATCTAATAGATTGCGGCCATAAGTGAGGGAGTTACGTGTGCTATTTAACTGTAGCTGGATTCTCATCGCTGCTAATGATGTTCTGAATGTTCATCTCTACTCACTACAGTGGGTGTTTTAAATGCTTCCACTTTTCTTAAACTCCAGTCTTGCCTGGCCCAATCTCTTGTGATTATCTCCAACTTCAAGGCTCCTGTTCCCTTTCCCTATCTAATTCCCATTCCACATTCCCCTTTTGATCTATTACTCCATGAAACCACTCTTTGGAAAAAAGAAATTTGCTGTCACCAGTTTTTATCTTCTCAGCCCTGACCTCTTGTAATCTAGTTACTCTTTTACTGCTCTTTTGAAATTAATTTTTTTGTAAATTCCAGGATGAGGGAAATTTTTTCAGTCCTTCTAATTTCTAGCTCCACCTTCTTGACCCTTCCTTCTCCCTTAGCTTTCACACAACAACCTGCTTATTCTCTGATTATTCCTCTTTTGACATTGCATCTTTTCTTTTTATACAGATTCATTCTCAAAGTTATTTCATTAAGCAAATCTCTTTCTCTAGTTTTTCTTCTAAACTATTTTTACATTATTGATGTCTACCAAATCAGGACCTCCTAGTGTCCAGATCCACAGTTCTAACCTTCTTCTTATGCAGTGAAAGCAACTATAATGATAAAAAAACAAAAACAAAAACAAAAACTTCCATATACTGTTAGACCTTTTACATATAAGCAATACTTAAGATTCTGCTCTCTTCGTCCTATTAGAGGACCAGCACTTTCCCAGTTATCCATACCTAATAAGGTAAACTATTCTCCTTCCTTAATGTCCCACACTTAATACTACCAACTGAATGGAGAGACAATCTCTTCCATTGAACTTATTTTCTCTTTTCATTCTTATTGCTCTACATTGGCTGAAGCTCTCATTTTTCCGTGTCTATAAAAGCATAATGCAATTCTAACTGTTCTCACCTTTATCCTTTTGATATAATAAAATCAGACTAATTTTATTTTATTTATTTATTTTCATTTATTTTTATTAGTTGGAGGCTAATTACTTTACAATATTGTAGTGGTTTTTGTCATACATTGACATGAATCAGCCATGGGTTTACATGTGTTCCCCATTCTGATCCCCTCTCTTGCCTCCCTCCCGATTCCATCCCTCTGGGTCTTCCCAGTACACCATCCCTGAGCACTTGTCTCATGCATCCAACCTGGGCTGGTGATCTGGTTCACCCTTGATAGTATACTTGTTTCAATGCTATTCTCTCAGAACATCCCACTCTAGCCTTCTCCCACAGAGTCCAAAAGTGTTCTGTACATCTGTGTCTCTTTTGCTGTTTTGCATATAGGGTTATCGTTACCATCTTTTAAAATTCCATATATATGCGTTAGTATACTGTATTGATTTTTATCTTTCTGGCTTACTTCACTCTGTATAGTAGGCTCCAGTTTCATCCATCTCATTATAATTGATTCAAATGTATTCTTTTTAATGGCTGAGCAATATTCCATTGTGTATATGTACCAGACCTTCCTTATCCATTCTTCTGCTGATGGGCATTTAGGTTGATTCCATGTCCTGGCTATTATAAACAGTGCTGTGATGAACCTTGGGGTACATGTGTCTCTTTCAGATCTGGTTTCCTCAGTGTGTATGCCCAGGAGTGGGATAACTGGGTCATATGGCAGTTCTATTTCTAGTTTTTTGTTTTTGTTTTTTTTTTTTTTTTTGAGAAATCTCCACACTGTTCTCCATAGTGGCTGTACTAGTTTGCCTTCCCACCAACAGTGTAAGAGGGTTCCCTTTTCTCCACACCCTCTCCAGCATTTATTGCTTGTAGACTTTTGAATAGCAGCCATCCTGACTGGCATGTAATGGTACCTCATTGTGGTTTTGATTTGCATTTCTCTGATAATGAGTGATGTTGAGCATCTTTTCATGTGTTTGTTAGCCCTCTGTATGTCTTCTTTGGAGAAAAGTCTGTTTAGATCTTTGGCCCATTTTTTGATTGGGTCGTTTATTCTTCTGATATTGAGCTGCATGACCTGCTTGTATATTTTTGAGATTAATTCTTTGTCTGTTGCTTTGTTTGCTATTATTTTCTCCCATTATGATGGCTATCTTTTCACCTTGCTTATAGTTTCCTTAGTTGTGCAAAAGCTTTTAAGTTTCATTAGATCCCATTTGTTTATTTTTGCTTTTATTTCCAATATTCTGGGAGGTGGGTCATAGAAAATCCTGCTGTGATTTATGTCAGAGAGTGTTTTCCCTATGTCCTCCTCTAGGAGTTTTATAGTTTCTGATCTTACATTTAGATCTTTAATCCATTTTGAGTTTATTTTTGTGTATGGTGTTAGAAAGTGTTCTAGTTTCATTCTTTTACAAGTGGTTGACCAGTTTTCCAAGCACCACTTGTTAAAGAGGCTGTCTTATTTCCATTGTATATCCTTGCCACCTTTGTCAAAGATAAGGTGTCCATAGGTATGTGGGTTTATCTCTGGGCTTTCTATTCTGTTCCATTGATCTATATTTCTGTCTTTGTGGCAGCATCACACTGTCTTGATGGCTGTGGCTTTGTAGTATAGTCTGAGGTCAGGCAAGTTGATTCCTCCAGTTCCATTCTTCTTTCTCAAGATTGCTTTGGCTATTCGAGGTCTTTTTTGTATTTCCATACAAGTTGTGAAATTATTTGTTCTAGTTCTGTGAAGAATACCATTGGTAGCTTGATAGGGATTGCATTGAATCTATAGATTGCTTTGGATAATATACTCATTTTCACAAAATTGATTCTTTCAATCCATGAACATGGTATATTTCTCCATCTATTTGTGTCCTCTTTGATTTCTTTCATCAGTGTTTTATAGTTTTCTGTATATAGGTCTTTCATTTCTTTAGGTAGATATACTCCTAAGTATTTTATTCTTTTTGTTGCAATGGTGAATGGTATTGTTTCCTTAATTTCTCTTGTTTTCTCATTGTTAGTGTATAGGAATGCAAGTGGTTTCTGTGTGCTCATTTTATATCCTGCAACTTTGCTATATTCATTGATTAGCTCTAGCAATTTTCTGGTAGAGTCTTTAGGGTTTTCTATGTAGAGGATCATGTCATCAGCAAACAGTGAGAGTTTCACTTCTTCTTTTCCTATCTGATTCCTTTTATTTCTTTTTCTGCTCTGATTACTGTGGACAACACTTCCAGAACTATGTTGAATAGCCGTGGTGAGGGTGGGCACCATTGTCTTGTTCCTGACTTTAAGGGAAATGCTTTCAATTTTTCACCATTGAGCATAATGTTTGCTGTGGGTTTGTCATGTATAGCTTTTATTTTTTGAGGCATGTTCCTTCTATTCCTGCTTTCTGGAGAGTTTTATCATAAATGGATGTTCAATTTTGTCAAAGGGTTTTTCTGTATCCATTGAGATAATCATATGGTTTTTATCTTTCAATTTGTTAATGTGGTGTATTACAGTGATTGATTTGTGGGTTATAAAGAATCCTTGCTTTCCTGGGATAAAGCCCTCTTGGTCATGATGTTTGATCTTTTTAATATGTTGTTGGATTCTGTTTGCTAGAATTTTGGTAAGGATTTTTGCATCTATGTTCATCAGTGATATTAGCCTGTAGTTTTCTTTTTTTGTGGCATCTTTGAAAATCAGACTAATTTTAAACCAGTAGGAAAATAGTCCCACCACTTCCTTGGTAATAAAATATACAACAGCTCCCTATTTTCTACCAAATTTAGAAGAAAAACCTCCAGACTATAATTGAAAATCCTCTATTATATTTTATACCCTCCTTTACAAAGTAAATTTTCCACTTTATTATTTTTAGAGTAGGCCCTTTATTCAGCTCATGGATAATATATCACTAATCTATTGATGCATAGCAAGTCATAAACAGCATAAAATAGCATACATATATTACCTTCCAATTTGTGTGGTTTAGGAATCTGGACATAGTTTAGCTGAGTCTGCTCTATCAGACTTTTTTTTATAAGACTGCAAATATCGTCCAAGGTTGGAGTCTCACCTGAAGGCTCAGCTGGGGAAGGATACCTTTCAAAGTTCATTTGTTTGTGTTTTTTTGTTATAATTTAGGTTAGCAGATTGTTGGAATGAGGGCCTCAGTTCTTTGCTGGCTATTGCCTGGGGGCTACCCTCATTCCTTACCATGGGAGCTTCTTGAACATGGCATTTTTCTTTTTTCAATCAAAGCCAGAAAAAAGAGAGAATTTGCTCTTTAATACATTCCAATCATAGAAGTGTCCTGTCATCCCATCACATTTGTCATTTTTTTATTGACTAGAAGCAATAGTTTGTACCTATAATCAAGAACACACACATTGCGGCAGAGGTAGAGATTGCACAAGAGAGTGAATATTAGGAGACAGAGGTCGCTCGAAGTCATCTTAGAGGTGTCCTGCCTCAAAGAGATTGGATCAGGGCATGAATGTAAGCTACAATGGATAGTAACTATACTTTAGCCCTAGTGAGAGGTCATCTTCACAGACAGTGGATAGAGACAAAAACCTTTCAATACATAGAGGTTTGGTTGGTGCACCTGGTTATCCAGTTTGTATTAAAGAAATGACCTGAGAATAGATATGTATAGACTCATACATAGATATGTATTTATTCATATAGGCTATATACATATAGATGTATATCTGGCTAGTGGCAAATGACTTGACCAGCTATTCAGGAACCTGGAAGGAAGATTGGGAGATTGAAGACAAAGATCTGGGACAGAGACATTTGCTTTTACATATGAAAGTAGATATGAAGTTTAAAAATCTTTATATCAAACGTTAATGCCAGTCAGAGAGCACCTAAGGGTAAGAAACACTAAAAAACAAAGTAATTGAAAATACTTGGCCATGAAGCAGAGTTTATCACTGGCCATCTTGGTGCTGGCATGATGAACAGATGGGTGAAGTGGCATGATGGTAGGATGGAGGCTCTGTGGGAATCCAACAACATGGGTTCCAATCCACTGACACTGGTCTACCTACTATTGCCACAAAATATCAACCCTGTCAGTGATAGAGGTCAAGACTAAGTTCTTTATATGGCACCATCCCTTGAGGACAACTAACTGGCCACTTGGTGACAAGTAGATAATACCAATACTATCTTTCCTTCTTGGAGAGGCTAGTGATTAGCTTTGATAATAATAACAATAATAATCTATTTCAAAAATAGATTTTCATTTCCTACCAGTTGAATCTCAGCCAGCACTATTATCGAAGTTAGGTTTACACAGTGTTTGACCCGCCAACAAGGAATCCTGATAATATTGCATCCAGAGAACCAATTTCTATAGCACAGGAGGTATGGGAACAGGCCCATGACTGTCATGGTCCACATATAATGATAAATAGATGCATGTATATTAATATTATGATGTAATCTGGCCCAATATGAGAACTTTAAAATGGTTCTTTTTTTTTTTTTTTATGATTTGATAACTCCTGTTTGAGGCTGTCAGGACTGTATTGCAGCTCAACTTCTTCTTATGTCTAAACCAGCTGTGACCTTCCCACCTCTGCACAAGTATTAATTCCAAGTACACTTCTTATTAAGCATTCTGCATGCTAAAGTTCATCTCAGAGTCTGCTTTATAGGGAATCCAACCTAGGCAGCCAACATGCTGGAAAAGATTTTATACTAAAAAGGCAATAACAATAGGGGACAAAGTCTTATTTCAAAGTATATACTGGTATAAAAAGGTTCAAGGAGATATTTAAATCAGTATCTTATGGAAACATTTATAAGATGTATGAGTCTATTAAATTATAGCTTTAACTTACAATTAGAGTTCTAAAATAAATTGAGTAACTGAAGTGAGATTTAGTTCCATTAATAGGCAACCATTTCACTAACTTTAAGTGGATTTTTCTCAGTAAAAACTGCCAGCTATTGGAATCTTTAAAATTCCAGAATTGACTATAATTGGTTATGGCTGAATTTGTTTAAATGGAAATTGAAGAATTGATAAAATTCACAATAGGGTATTATAAACATATAAGCACTTTGTTTTTTGAAAAACATAATTATTTGTGAGTTTTTTAGTTGATAAAAATGCAAGCTTCGTTCCAAATAATGTGAAATAAAAATCTAGAAAATCTGTTTAGTCTTTTAAGTGAAAACACTTGATCTATCATCACGTTATATTTTGAATACTTGCTTTTCTATTATATTTGTCAAAATCTCTTTCCTGATGCTAAGATAATAAATGGCCAACTTTGATAGCATTATTTTCTAGGCTGAAAGAAAAGTTTGTTATTACTCACATTCCCTCAATACACTTTCCCTGTTACAATTCAGTGAGTAAAAGTATCTAAATATCTAAATCCTTCTGCAAAAGCTCTTTTGAAATTATTTTATTTATTTGTGAACAGGGTGGCTAATTGTTTATCGTTTAGGCATAATCTAGAATCAGGGGGAAAAGTCCCTTAAGGTGTCTGGGGTCATTTACATGCCTATACTCAGAAAGAAATCACTTTGGGACTAGACTATGCAAGATAGCAATGCACATACATATGCGCACATATCCATTAGGGATTGGTTCTGACTGTTGGCTATGGTAGCTCAGTTCTCCAATGGTCTCTCCATGGAGTCTTCCATAACTCAGTTTTCTAGACTGAGATTTTTTTTGTTTTTTGTTTTTTTTGGATATTTAGAACTTTATTTATTTATTTTTCATTTATTTTTATTAGTTGGAGGCTAATTCTTTACAATATTGTCGTGGTTTTTGCCATACACTGACATGAATCAGCCATGGATTTACATGTGTTCCCCATCCCGATCCCCCCTCCCACCTCCCTCCGCATCCCATCCCTCTGGGTCTTCCCAGTGCACCAGCCCTGAGCACTTGTCTTATGCATCCACCCTGGACTGATATTATTTTTTTATATGGTGACTGGCTTCCAAGGGAGCCAGAAGAGAAGCTCTTAATACCTAGGCCTGGAAATCACACAGTATAACTTCTATCATACTGCTGGTTAGGGCAAGTCACAAGGCTAGCCCAGATTTCTAGGGAGGGGACACAGGTTTTACCCCTTGACTAGAAGAGTGGTAAAACTGTATGACTAAAGGGCAGATTTCACAGGAGGAGTTATTAGATCCATCTTTGGAAACAATTTAGTCCTTTAAGATTGTAGAGAGTGGCAGGATTTGCTATGAAAGTGTTGTCGGGGGAAGGACTGTATGAGCAGGTGAAATTAGACTAAGAAGTTGAATGAAATGAGGGAATGAGAATGTAAGAGAAGAAAGAATATTCTTGCTAAAGGAATATTGATCGCAAAAGGCCTTGAAGTGGGAACAAGCCTGGTGTGTTGGAGGAAATTCTGTAGCTTCTTATGATAATTTAGGCAAGAAGCAATTGTCTCCTAAACTATGGAGATATTTGTGAAGGTGGTAAATTCTTTCATTTAGTAAGTGTTTTGAACTGATACCTAGAATTGATAGTATCACTTTTAGATTATGTGTTGGTATGAAAGAGAACAATGAAAGATGATTTTAAGGTTTTGATCTAAGTTTCGGAAAATGGTATTATCATTTAATAAGTTGAGATGGAGTTCCTTGGGGTGGGAGGGAGCGGGTGTGTGTGTGTGTGTGAAGAATAAAGATTCAGTCTTGGTTATCTTACCTGAGATACCTATGTTATCCAAGTGCATAAGCTGAGTTGGAAATTAAAGATGAGTCTGAAATTTAGTAGCAAGGATAAGTCTAGGTATAAAAACTTACAACTGGTCAAATGTGACTTTAAAAAATATAGGATTTTATGAGATCACCAAGAAAGTAGCTTTAAAAAGAGAAAAGAGATTTGGGGACTAAGTTCTGGAACATTTCAGTGTGTAGGGGTTAGGAAGAACAAGAAGATCTAGCAAAGAAAACACACAAAGGAAGCAGCTGATGCAGACTATTGACTAGGGAAACAGCGGTAGGAAAGCACAGGAGTGGGGGATTGCAAGAAGGGAATTAACACTGATGGCAAGCTATATTGAGGAGCTAAGGTAGATGAATACTGAGGTCTGACTATTGGATGTGTGAGATTTTGAACCCGAGCAGGGCTGTTTCAATGGAGTGGTGCTTCTAGGAGAGAGAGTGAAAATAGTGTATTTCATTAATACTTTTTTCCCCCCCCTGAAAATTAGAGCAAAGAAATGGAGCATGTTTTTTGTATATGGGTATGATCCATAGGGAAGGAAAAATGATGGTGTGGGGTGAGGAGAGTGGGATGATGGCAAGAAGCAGTATTTGAGATTGTAAGAGAAATGAGAACAAATACTCAGGTAGACTGTTGGGTCTTGGTGATAAAGGCTTTTATCTACTCTAGTAAAGAGAAAATTATAATTTGGGCTTAAAAACATTTAAGTTGGTAAATTTAATGGTGAAAGAGATAAAATTTTCTACTTGAAATTTTTTTTCCAAGTGAAAATAAAAGCAAGGTGCTTGGCTAAGAGTAAAGTAGTAGCATAGGATTTTGAAATTTGAGAGAAGAAAAGGGTGCAATAATTTTGGGTGAATGAAATGCAAATTGAATTAAAAAATTAGTCACCAGGCAGCACTAACAGGCCATTTGAGATTTAGTGGTAATAGCTTTAGGTAGGCCTGTACAGTTTTCTTCACCTATGCACACAATTACCTAGGTGTAACTAGCAGGGGTAGAATGGGTGGCTTTTCACAACTGGGGTTTATCCAGGTGAGATGGAATGAAGGTAAGATGAGGGAGATGAAAACCTCAAGGATATGCAAAAAATAGTTAAAATGATGAGTCATATAACGTAAGCAAGGTCAGGGTGGAGGTAGTGAAATCAGGGGGTTGTTGGGAAGTGTAAGGAAGTGGAGTTAGCGAACTTTAAAATCCTATTGGAATGAGACTTTCAATGTTGTAAGAATCCACAATTTACTCCTTCAGAACTCTGAAGATGTGGCAGTCCTTGGAGGGCGCTACCATGAAAAATGACTGTGGCAACAGGAACCAAAAGTGGCAAGAGTCCTAGGATGGGAATGAGGTGGACAATCCTCATGACCAGGATTAAACAAACTTCCAGCCTAAATAAGTGAAAGGATTATGGTTTAATTTAATTTCAAGGAAAGAAACCAATGTAACATTTCTTGCACACATAAATACACATGTGTGTATATATATGTGTCAACATTTCTGGGAAGGGCAGTGAAATTTTGAAAGGGTTTGAAGGAGTTTTCCCTTTTTAAAGCCATTGATGTATATAGCTTAGGCAATTTGCAAAATAATTAAAAAGCACAAAAGAAACAAGGCTTTGCTGGCTATATAGTGAGTGCAATTTGATACAGAGCATTAAGATATCCAAAGAAAGAATGTCTCAATTTGATGTATGGGAGCCTTTTAAAAAAAGTCATAAAGGCATATTTGGCAATTTCCATCCAAGCATTGCCCAGGAGAAAGAACATGAGGTCAACAGACTTTGAGTATATTGACTACTTTGGCAAGCCTATTCCTATTTTAAGATGAATTCATTAGCTGTCTGAGTCTAATGCCATTAAAATTTTGGATTCATCTAACTCCTTTGTTTTGATTCCCCATTTATTAAACAACCTTCTGATTATAATTTGTCTTTTCCATGTTTGTGCCTACAAGGACAAAATGTGTTGCTCATATGAGCTTCAAGTATTTTAGTCTCTGTAACAATTATTTCACAATGTAAATTGAGTCACATTTTGGTTTTATTTATCTACCTCAGGAGCTTGGATAATGTGATTTTGTCCTTGGGAAGTGGATTTGCTTTTGGGATACTGACAAAATCAAGTTACTAGGCATGTAAAGCTGCAGGCCAATAAATCTACTCAGGTAAAGAATATCATTCTGTGAGGCCTTTTGAGAGGCAGCCAACCTTTCTCTGGCACACTCTGCTGCAATCACTATGGACCTCATGAACATTTGGAGCTCTGGTTCAAATTGTGCCTCTTCTGTGATGCCTTCTGTGGGCACTCTATCTACTTCTTCTTCTTTTTTTTTTTCATTTATTTTTATTAGTTGGAGGCTAATTACTTTACAATATTGTAGTGGTTTTTGTCATACATTGACATGAATCACTATGGATTTACAAGTATTCCCCATCTCGATCCCCCCTTCCACCTCCCTCTCCATCCGAATCCTCTGGGTCTTCCCAGTGCTTTTAACTGTCTGGGAGTGCATTTTATGGATTCGCAGAGAGGCTTGCCTATTCACAAGTATAAGTTCCTCAGGAGCACTTTAGATTTCTTCTAATAGGAAGGATATGTGACTGATACCTATCCTTAGAGTTGCCCAAGTTATATCTTCATACTTTTGGTTCAGAAGAAAAGGCTTTAGCCACATTTTTCTTCAAAAATAGTATTTCAGAATTCTTACAGACCCCGTGTGCAAATTTTCTACTCTTGTGCAAAGGTAGAATGGTCTAGGATACAGGCAAAAATGCTCATCAAGATTTCTGCTGTTAATGAAAACAGAAAGATTGATTCCTAGCATGTGCTAGAAGGCTAAAATGGAAATATTTATCATCCAGTTCTCAATGAGAAAATACCTATGGTAGTTGATATTCCACAAGAATCATTTTTGTCATTGTATATTAAAGTTTTGGAAACAATGTAATTTATTATTTAATTAGGACACCTGAGACTGAAAGTATATATTATTAATTATTCCAGGAGAACAGGTATACATTACAACTGTCTTGAGTTGATGGAATTGTATGATTATTACCCTTCCTAGAGGCTCAACTGACAATGAGCCAGAATGGTCAGTACAGTTGCACTGTTCAATAGCCATCATGTGCTATAGCTGGTCAATGCCTTCTTTTCATGTTATATGCTGTACTATTGGAAAAACGTTTAAAAAATATCACTCTGGCATATAAGGATAAAGAATTTATAATTAAAAAATGTATACCTGAATGCTTGCTTAAGTAGTGAGTGGATAAAGTTCAGGGTAGATTATTCTAAGCAATGAGGCACAGGAGAAATAAAGTTAACTGGCAATAAAATGGTTTGATATAAATAATATAATATTATATTCCATAATATATTTTATAACATTTTTAATTTCTAGGAGAGGGATTCTACTACCCAAAGAAGTTACACTGAAAATATGGTGCTTTGAAGGGAGGAGCTTTTTTGTGTTTATATAAATACATACATACATACATATATATATATATATATATATGTATTTATATTATTCTCAAGGTGAAGAAGTGTTATAATAAAAATTTCCAAGGTAGCATCATAAGTATATTTCATGTAACTTGACATTTTTTCAGTCATATTTTAAAACAATTCCATAGAATCTCATCAAGAAAGTTATAATTAGGTACTACATTATTCTTTTACATTGAGTATTATTTTTCTAATTTTTTTCTGTTGATAACAACAAAATAGTTATTGCTAAAACTGTGTCCTCATAGTAAATTTATGAGTGAAATTTGGCTCCATGGTAGAGTCAATGCAGGAGACACGGATTCAATCACTGGCCTGGGAAGATCCCACATGCCGCAGGACAACTAAGTTCTCTGTGTCACGACTACTGAGCCTGTGCTATAGAGGCCACAAGTCACAGCTGAACCCATGTGCTGCAACTGCTGAAGCCTGCAGGCCCTAGAGCCTGTGTTCCTTAATAAGAGAAGCCTCTACAATGAGAAGCCCATGCGCTGCAACTAGAGAAGAGCCCATGTTCACAGCACTAGGGAAAACCCTGTATAGCAACAAAGACACAGCACAACCAGATAAATAAATAAAATAATTAAAAAATGAGTAAAGTGAATAAAAGCATTTTAGGTTTTATATACACCTTATAAAAATGTTTGTAAGAGATCATATTTGAAAATTTATAGTTAAATTATTATAGTTGTATATGGAAAAAAGTTCACTTAAAATGAGAAATAATTTATATGATGATATTTGTTTTTTTGTGTATAAATCTTAGGTTATGCCTATGTATCAGATTTTTCATGAGTGAACAAACTGCTTTAAAGTTTAATCAAAATAGTACATACATATTGCCTAATTTAAGCAGGCACTGATTTAAACCAGTGCTTTATATTTCTAAATTATGATTTTGTTAATATCATTTACAAATAAGGAATCTGTTGAATAATATTTTCTTTATTATATTTTGAAGTAATAATTATATTAGTGTGCTTTCATTTCTTTGTAATTCTTTCAATCATCTCTAAACACTGTCAGCAGTACACATTTGTCATTATAATAAAACACATTCATTTATCCGTAAGTCTATCCTGTGAGTGTCCAGGAGTCTCTAGCGGAGGCGTGGGATGACATTGGCCTATTCCAAGGTAAGTGGCACTGAATACAACAGTGTATGCACAAGACCTTTGAAGGAGGTCTCCATTATCTTCATTCAATTCAGTTCAGTTCAGTCGCTCAGTTCCATGTCCAGTTCTAACTGTTGCTTCTTGACCTGCATACAGAAGTCTCAGGAGGCAGGTGAGGTGGTTTGGTATTCCCATCTCTTTTAGAATTTTCCACAGTTTATTGTGATCCACACAGTCAAAGGCTTTGGTGTAGGCAATAAAACAGAAGTGCATGTTTTTCTGGAACTTACTTGCTTCTGCTATGATCCAACAGATGCTGGCAATTTGATCTCTGGCTCCTCTGCCTTTTCTAAATCCTGCTGGAACATCTGGAAGTTCAAGGTTCGCATACTATTGAAGCCTGGCTTAGAGAATTATGAGCATTACTTTGCTAGCATGTGAGATGAGTGCAATTGTGTGGTAGTTTCAGCATTCTTTGGCATTGCCCTTCTTTAAGATTGGAATGAAAACTAACCTTTTCCAATCCTGCGGCCACGGCAAATTGCCAAATTTGCTGACATAATGAGTGCAGCACTTTCACAGCGTCATCTTATAGGATTTGAAGTAGCTCGACTGGAATTCCATCACCTCCACTAGCCTTGTTTGTTGTGATGCTTGTCAAGGCCCACTTGACTTTGCATTCCAGGATGTCTGGCTCTAGATGAGTGCTCACACCATCGTGATTATCTGGGTCGCAAAGATCTTTTTTGTATAGTTATTCTGTGTATTCTCGCCATCTCTTCTTAATATCTTCTGCTTCTCTTAGGTCCATGCCATTTCTGTACCTTATTCTGCCCATCTTCACATGAAATGGTCCCTTGGTTTCTCGAATTTTCTTGAAGAGATTGCTAGTCTTTCCCATTCTGTTGTTCTCTATTTCTTTGAATTGATGACTGAGGAAGACTGTCTTATCTCTCCTTCTTATTCCTTGGAAATCTGTATTCAGATGGGTATATCTTTCTTTTTTGCCTTTGCCTTTTGTTTCTCTTCTTTTCACAGCTATTTGTAAGGCTTCCTCAGACAACCATTTTGCCTTTTTGCATTTCTTTTTCTTGGGGATGAGCTTGATCACTGCCTCCTGTACAATGTCACGAACCCCTGTCCATAGTTCTTCAGGCACTCTGTCTATCAGACCTAATCCCTTGAATCTGTTTGTCACTTCCACTGTATAATCTTAAGGGATTTGATTTAGGTCATAGCTGGATGGTCTAGTGCTTTCCCCCACTTTCTTCAATTTAAGTCTGAATGTGGCAATAAAGAGTTCATGATCTGAGCCACAGTCAGCTCCCAGTCTTGTTTTTGCTGACTGTATAGAGCTTCTCCATCTTTGGCTGCAAAGAATATAATCAGTCTGATTTTGGTATTGGCCATCTGATGATGTCCATGTGTAGAGTCTTCTCTTGTGTTGTTGGAAGAGGGTGTTTGCTACAACCAGTGCATTCTCTTGGCCTATTCTCTATTAGCCTTTGCCCTGCTTCATTCTGTACTCCAAAGCCAAATTTGCCTGTTACTCCAGGTATTTCTTGACTTCCTACTTCTCCATTCCGGTCCCCTATGAAGAAAAGAACCTCTTTTTGGGGTGTTCTAGAAATGAACAGATATCATTCTGTTGTTTTTGAGATTGCATCCAAGTGTTGCATTTCAGACTTTTTCTTGACATGATGGCTACTCCATTTCTTCTAAGGGATTCTTGCCCCAAGAGTAGATATAATGGTCATTTGAGTTAAATTCACTGATTCCAGTCCATTTTAGATTGCTGATTCCTAAAATGTCAATGTTCACTCTTGCCCTCTCCTGTTTGACCTCTCCCAATTTTCCTTGATTCATGGACCTAACATTCTGTTACCATGCAATATTGCTCCTTAAGCATGAGACTTTATTTCCATCACCAGTAACATCCACAACTGGGCGTTGTTTTTGCTTTGGCTCTGTCTCTTCATTCTTTCTGAAGTTATTTCTCCACTGATCTCCAGTAGCACTTGTCCACTAACCTATTGACCTGGGGAGTTCATCTTTCAGTGTCCTATCTTTTTGCCTTTCATACTGTTCATGGGGTTCTCAAGGCAAGAATACTGAAGTGGTTTGCTATTCCCTTCTCCAGCGGACCTCGTTTTGCTAGAACTCTCCATCATGACCCATCTGTCTTGGGGGGCCCTACATGGTATGGCTCATAGTTTCATTGAGGTAGACAAGGCTGTGGTCCATGTGATCAGATTGGTTAGTTTTCTCTGATTGTGGTTTTCATTCTGTCTGCCATCTGATGGAGAAGGATAAGGGGCTTATGGAAGCTTCCTAATGGGAGAGACTGACTGAGGGGGAAGCTGAGTCTTGTTTTGATGGGCAGGGCCGTGCTCAGTAAACATTTAATCTAATTGTCTGTTGATGTGTGGATCTATGTTCCTGTCTTGTTATTTGACCTGAAGCCAAACTATGGTGAAGGTAATGAAGACAGTGACAACCTCCTTCAAAAGGTCCCATGCACACACTGCTACACTCAGTGTCCCCAGCCCTGCAGCGGGCCACTGCTGACACATGCCTCCACCAGAGACTCCTGAACACTCATGGTCAAGTCTGGGTCAGTCTTTTGTGGGGTCACTGTTCCTTTTTCCTGGGTCTGGTGCATACAAAGCTTTGTTTGTCCCTCCAAGAGTCTGTTTCCTCAGTCCTGTGTAAGTTCTGCTGGCTCTGTGGTGGGGTTAATGGCAAACTCCTCTAGGAAGGCTTATGCCATACCCAGCTCTGCTGCACCCAGAGCCCCTGCTTTTGCAGCAGTTCACTGCTGACCCGTACCTCCACAGGGGACACTCAAACACAGTTCTGGCTCAGTCTCTGTGGGGTCTCAGGGTCTTGGTGTGCACAAGGTTTGTTTGAGCCCTCTGAGCATCTCTGGCAGGTTGGGGTTTGATTCTAAAAGGATTTCACCCCTCACACCATCTTTCTGGGGCTTCTCCTTTGCCCATGGATGTGGGGTATTTCCTCAAAGTTGTTCCAGCGCCATGCAGCTGCTGCTCCATGAACAGTATGAAAAAGCAAAAAGATATGACACTGAAAGATGAACTCTCCAGGTTGGTAGGTGCCCAATATGCTACTGGAAAGAGTGGAGAAATAACTCCAGAAAGAATGAAGAGACAGAACCAAAGTGAGAACAACGCCCAGTTGTGGATGTGACCAGTGATGGAAGTAATGTCTGATGCTGTAAAGAACAGTACTGCATAGGAACCTGGAATGTTAGGTCCATGAATCAAGGTAAATCAGAAGCGGTCAAACAAGAGATGGCAAGAGTCAAAATCAACATTTTAGGAATCAGTGAACAAAAATGGACTGCAATGGGAGAATTTAATTCAAGTGACCATTATATCTACTACTGTAGGAAAGAATCCCTTAGAAGAAATGGAGTAGCCATCATAGGCAACAAGAGTCCGAAATGCAGTACTTGGGTGGAATCTCAAAAACGACAGAATGATCTCTGTTCATTTCTAAGGCAAACTATTCAGTATCACAGTAATCCAAGTCTATGCCCCAAGTAGTAATGCTGAAGAAACTGAAGTTGAACAGCTCTATGAAGACTTACAAGACCTTCTAGAATTAACTACCAAAAAAGATGTCTTTTTCATCATAGAGGACTGAACTCAAAAGTAGGAAGTCAAGTGATACCTGGAGTGACAGGGAAATTTAGCCTTGAGGTACAAAATGAAGCACGGCAGGGGCTAACTGAATTTTGGCAAGAGACTGCACTGGTCATAGCAAACACCCTCTTCCAACACAAAAAGACAACTCTACACATGGACATCACCAGAAGATCAATACTGAAATCAGATTGATTATATTCTTTGCAGCCAAAGATGGAGAAGCTCTATACAGTCAGCAAAAACAAGACCAGGAGCTGATTGTGACTCAGATCATGAACTCCTTATTGCCACATTCAGACCTAAATTGAAGAAAGTGGGGAAAAACAAGTGGTCATTCAGCTATGACCTAAATCAAATCCCTTAGGATTATACAGTGGAAGTGACAAACAGATTCAAGGGATTATATCTGATAGACAGAGTGCCTGAAGAACTATGGACAGGGGTTCGTGACATTGTACAGGAGGCAGTGATCAAGCTCATCCCCAAGAAAAAGAAATGCAAAATGGCAAGATGGTTGTCTGAGGAAGCCTTACAAAATAGCTGTGAAAAGAAGAGAAACAAAAGGCAAAGGCAAAAAAGAAAGAAACACCCATCTGAATACAGATTTCCAAAGAATAAGAAGCAGAGATAAGACAGTCTTCCTCAGTCATCAATGCAAAAGAAATAGAGGAGAACAACAAAATGGGAAAGACTAGCAATCTCTTCAAGAAAATTCGAGAAACCAAGGAAACATATCATGCGAAGATGGGCCCAATAAAGTACAGAAATGGCATGGACCTAAGAGAAGCAGAAGATATTAGGGAGAGGTGGCGAGAACACACAGAATAACTATACAAAAAAGATCTTTGTGACCCAGATAATCATGATGGTGTGAGCACTCATCTAGAGCCAGACATCCTGGAATGCAAAGTCAAGTGGGCCTTGACAAGCATCACAACAAACAAGGCTAGTGGAGGTGATGGAATTCCAGTCGAGCTACTTCAAATCCTATAAGATGACACTGTGAAAGTGCTGCACTCATTATGTCAGCAAATTTGGAGAACTCAGCAGTGAGCACAGGACTAGAAAAAGTCAGTTTTTTCATTCCAATCTCAAAGAAAGGCAAGGCCAAAGAATGCTCAAACTACTGCACAATTGCAGTCATCTCACATGCTAGCAAATTAATGCTCATAATTCTCTAAACCAGGCTTCAACAGTACATGAACCTTGAACTTCCAGATGTTCCAGCAGGATTTAGAAAAGGTAGAGGAACCAGAGACCAAATTGCCAACCTCTGTTGGATCATATCTGAAGCAAGCGAGTTCCAGAGGAAACATCTATTTCTACTTTATTGCCTACACCAAAGTCTTTGACTGTGTGGATCAAAACTGGAAAATTCTAAAAGAGTTAGGAACCAGACCACTTGACCTGCCTCTTGAGAAATCTGTATGCAGGTCAGGAAGCAACAGTTAGAACTGCACATGGAACAACAAACTGGTTCCAAATTGGGAAAGGAGTACATCTAGACTGTATATTATCACCCTGCTTATATAAATTATATGCAGGGTACCACATGTGAAATGCTGGACTGGATTAAACACAAGCTGGAATCAAGATTGCCAGGAGAAATATCAATAATCTTAATATGCAGATGACACCACCCTTATGGTAGGAAGTGAAAAAGAACTAAAGAACCTCTTGATGAAAGTGAAAGAGGAGAGTGAAAAAGTTGGCTTAAATCTCAACATTCAGAAAACTAAGATCATGCCATCTGGTCCCATCATTCATGACAAATAGATGGGGAAACAGTGGAAACAGTGGCTGACTTTATTCTTTTGGGCTCCAAAATTACTGCAGATGGTGACTGCAGTCATGAAATTAAAAGACGCCTACTCCTTGGAAGAAAGGTTAAGACCAGTCTAGACAGCATATTAAAAAGCAGAGATGTCATTTTGCTGAAAATGTTCCATCTAGTCAAAGCTATGGTTTTTCCAGTATTTATGTATGGATATGAAAGTTGGACTATAAGGAAAGCTGAGCGCCAAAGAACTGATGCTTTTGAACTGTGGTGTTGGAGAAGACTCTTGAGAGTCTCTTAGACAGCAAGGAGATCCAACCAGTCAATCCTAAAGGAAATCAGTCCTGCGTGTTCATTGGAAGGACTGATGCTGAAGCTGAAACTCCAATACTTTAGTCACCTGATGTGAAGAACTGACTCATTTGAAAAGACCCTGATGCTGGGAAAGATTGAAGGCAGGAGGAGAAGGGAACGACAGAGGATGAGGTGGCTGGATGGCATCACTGACTCAATGGACATGAGTTTGGGTGGACTCCAGGAGTTGGTCATAGACAGGGAGGCCTGGTGTACTGCAGTTCATGGGGTCACAAGGAGTCAGACACGACTGAGTGACTGAACTGAACTGAAATTGATTCAGTTTTTTTTTCCACTGTCATTTATCACTTATTGATCTTTTTTCCAGCTACAAAAATTTTATTCACAATTCTTGTTTTCCATATATTTAGGTTTGTATGTCTTTGAACAGTACATTTATACTTGTGAGTTTTGGACCCAGCAGTTTATGGAGGGAGCAAGAGTGATAGAATGGTTTTTAATCCATGATCTTTATCCAGACATTTAAGATGTTTTCATATGAAACATAGTTAAAGCTTTTCAGGGGGGAGGAGCCAAGATGGCGGAGGAGTAGGACGGAGAGACCACTTTCTCTCCTAGAAATTCATCAAAAAAATAACTGAACGCAGAGCAAACTTCACAAAACAACTTCTGATCGCTAGCTGAGGTCATCAGGCGCCCAGAAAAGCAGCTCATTGTCTTCGAAAGGAGGTAGGACAAAATATAAAAGACAAAAAGCGAAACAAAAGAGCTAAGGACGGAGATCCGTCCCGGGAAGGGACTTAATAGAGGACGTTCCCAGACACCGGGAAACCCTCGCTCTGGCGGGCCTGGGGGAAGTGTTGGAATCTCAAGAGTTTGAATCTGACTGGGAGGGATACAATAAATAAAACCCACAGATTAAGAGCCTAAAAGCAACTCCCAGCAGAAAAGTACCCCAGACGCCCGCATCCGCCACCAGCAAGTGGGGACGGAACGGAGAGGAGCGGGCGGCATTACTTGGGGCTGGATCCGGGCCTGAGCACCCTGAGGACAATCAGAGGGAGCTTTTGTGAGTTGCCAACTTGAACTGTGGGACAGCAAGAGAGAGAGAAAACTAACCGGCCCGAACACACTGCCGGCCGTTCGCAGAACAAAGGGACCGAGATTCTGGGCGGCCGAAGCCCGCCGGGAGGGTCGTGGCGAGACGGAGGGCGCGGGCGCCTGACCGGCGCGGGCGGGAACTGCGGCTGGGGACACGGAGGGCAGAGGGCGCGCGCTCCCGACTGGCGCCGGCGGGGACTGAGACTGGGACCGCGCGGGGCAGAGGACGCGCCGCACCCGGGGAGAGAGCGCCCGTCAAGCGCCTGGCTGCCTGGGCCGCTCGGGCGGCGTGGGGACGGAGCGCGGGCCCGGCTTTGTGTGCCGCGCTTTTGTGAATCGCCCGAGGGCTGGAGCCGCGCGCAGCGTGGCGCGCGCTTCAGACGGAGCAGCCCGGAGCCTGAGCAGCGCAGATCGAGAAAAGAGCGCAAGCCTCTCCCGGGAGCGCCGGTCCCTCCCCGCACAGCCCCTCGCCGCAGCGCGACGGAACTAGCTACCTGATTAAGAATCCACCTCCGCCCCGTGTGTCAGGGCGGAAATTAGGCGCGGAAGAGAGACCGGCAACAGAACCCAAATAAACAAAGGGACCGGTGTAACAGATTAAAATCCCTGAAGAAACCACGGACTGACTACACCGGAAGGGCCTGTAGATATCGAGAAGTGTAAGCTGGAACGAGGAGCTATCTGAAGCTGAGCCGAACCCACACTGACCGCAACAGCTCCAGGGAAACTCCTAGATATATTTTTTCTTTTTCTTTCTTTTTTTTTTTTTTTTTTTAAGTAAGGAAAAAAAAATTTTTTTTTCTTTCTTTTTTCTTGGTTCTCTTTTATTTTCCTTTAAAAATTCCTTATTACTCCCCCATTACTCCTTAACTTTCATTTTCATAGATTTTTACGATTTTTTTTAATTACGCAAAACAATTTTTTTTCTCATTCTTTTTTCTTTTTTTTTTTCTTCTTTTTTTCTTTTCTTTTTTCTTCTCTTCTATTTTCTTTTTCTTTTTCTCTTATTTCTTTTAAAGCCCTCTAGCACTCCTTTTACTACGCCTTAATTTTCATTTTCAATCCACTATAACCTTACAGAAGAAAGAGAAAGGGAAGAAAAAAAAAAAAAAGAAGAGAAGCCCTATTTTTATACCAAACTTCATATATATTTCTAAAATTTCTTTTGTGTGTTTTGGTTTTTGTTTTTAATATAGTATTTTTAAGAGTCTAACCTCTACTCTAGATTTTTAATTTTTGTTTTTCAGTATATGATATAAATTGTGAACATTTAAGAATCCAATATTCAGCTCCCATTTTTATTCACGAGTGTGTTGATTATTCTCTCCCAATCTTGACTCTGTTTTCTACCTCAGAACACCTCTATTTCCTCCTTCCCCCTTCTCTTCCCAATCCAATTCTGTGAATCTTTGTGGGTGTCTGGGCTACGGAGAACACTCTGGGATCAGACAACTTCGTAGATCTGTCTCTCTCCTCTTGAGTCCCCCTCTTTCTCCTCCTGCCCATCTCTATCTCCCTCCTCCCTCTCCTCTTCTCCATGTAACTCGGTGAACCTCTCTGGGTATCCCTAACGGGGGAGAAACTTTCCACCATTAACATAGAAGTTTTATTATCAGTGCTGTATAGTTGGAGAAGTCCTGAGACTATAGGAAGAATAAAACTGAAATCCAGAAGCAGGAGACTTAAGCCCAAAACCTGAGAACACCAGAAAACTCCTGACTACATGAATCTTTAAGTAATAAGTGACCCTACAAAAGCCTCCATACCTGCAACGAAACCAACCACCACCCAAGAGCCAATAAGTTCTAGAGCACGACATACCACGCAAATTCTCCAGCAACGCAGGAACATTGCCCTGAACGTCAACATACAGACTGCCCAAGGTCACACCTAACACATAGACCCATCTCAAAACTCATTACTGGGCACTCCATTGCTATCCAAAGAGAAGAAATCAAGATCCGCACACCAGAACACTGACGCAAGCTTCGCTAATCAGGAAACCTTGACAAGCCAATCGTCTAACCCCACCCACTGGGTAAAACCTCCACAATAAAAAGGAACCACAGACCTCCAGAATACAGAAAGCCCACTCCAGACACAGCAATCTAAACAAGATGAAAAGGCAGAGAAATACCCAACAGGTAAAGGAACATGAAAAGGGCCCACCAAGTCAAACAAAAGAGGAGGAGATAGGGAATCTACCTGAAAAAGAATTTAGAATAATGATAATAAAAATGATCCAAAATCTTGAAAGCAAAATGGAGGTACAGATAAATAGCCTGGAGACAAAGATTGAAAAGATGCAAGAAATGTTTAATAAAGATCTAGAAGAAATAAAAAAGAGTCAATTGAAAATGAATAATGCAATGAATGAGATCAAAAACACTCTGGAGGGAACCAAGAGTAGAATAACGGAGACAGAAGATAGAATAAGTGAGGTAGAAGATAAAATGGTGGAAATAAATGAAGCAGAGAGGAAAAAAGAAAAAAGGATCAAAAGAAATGAGGACAACCTCAGGGACCTCTGGGACAATGTGAAACGCCCCAACATTCGAATCATAGGAGTTCCAGAAGAAGAAGACAAAAAGAAAGGCCATGAGAAAATACTCGAGGAGATAATAGCTGAAAACTTCCCTAAAATGGGGAAGGAAATAGCCACCCAAGTCCAAGAAACCCAGAGAGTCCCAAACAGGATAAACCCAAGGCGAAACACCCCAAGACACATATTAATCAAATTAACAAAGATCAAACACAAAGAACAAATACTAAAAGCAGCAAGGGAGAAACAACAAATAACACACAAAGGGATTCCTATAAGGATAACAGCTGATCTATCAATAGAAACCCTCCAGGCCAGAAGGGAATGGCAGGACATACTGAAAGTAATGAAAGAGAATAACCTACAACCTAGATTACTGTACCCAGCAAGGATCTCATTCAGATATGAAGGAGAATTCAAAAGCTTTACAGACAAGCAAAAGCTGAGAGAATTCAGCACCACCAAACCAGCTCTTCAACAAATGCTAAAGGATCTTCTCTAGACAGGAAATGCAGAAAGGTTGTATAAACGTGAACCCAAAACAACAAAGTAAATGACAACGGGACCACACCTATCAATAATTACCTTAAATGTAAATGGGTTGAATGCCCCAACCAAAAGACAAAGATTGGCTGAATGGATACAAAAACAAGACCCCTATATATGCTGTCTACAAGAGACCCACCTCAAAACAAGGGACACATACAGACTCAAAGTGAAGGGCTGGAAAAAAATATTTCACGCAAACGGAGACCAAAAGAAAGCAGGAGTCGCAATACTCATATCAGATAAAATAGACTTTCAAATAAAGGATGTGAAAAGAGACAAAGAAGGTCACTACATAATGATCAAAGGATCAATCCAAGAAGAAGATATAACAATTATAAATATATATGCACCCAACATAGGAGCACCGCAATATGTACGGCAAACACTAATGAGTATGAAAGAGGAAATTAATAGTAACACAATAATAGTGGGAGACTTTAATACCCCACTCACAACCATGGATAGATCAACTAAACAGAAAATCAACAAGGAAACACAAACCTTAAATGATACAATGGACCAGCTAGACCTAATTGATATCTATAGGACATTTCACCCCAAAACAATCAACTTCACCTTTTTCTCAAGTGCACACGGAACCTTCTCCAGAATAGATCACATCCTGGGCCATAAATCTGGTCTTGGAAAATTCAAAAAAATTGAAATCATTCCAGTCATCTTTTCTGACCACAGTGCAGTAAGATTAGATCTCAATTACAGGAAAAAAATTGTTAAAAATTCCAACATATGGAGGCTAAATAACACGCTTCTGAATAACCAACAAATCATAGAAGAAATCAAAAAAGAAATCAAAGTATGTATAGAAATAAATGAAAATGAAAACACAACAACCCAAAACCTATGGGACACTGTAAAAGCAGTGCTAAGGGGAAGGTTCATAGCATTACAGGCACACATCAAGAAACAAGAAAAAAGCCAAATAAATAACCTAACTCTACACCTAAAACAATTAGAGAAGGAAGAAATGAAGAACCCCAGGGTTAGCAGAAGGAAAGAAATCTTAAAAATTAGGGCAGAAATAAATGCAAAAGAAACTAAAGAGACCATAGCAAAAATCAACAAAGCTAAAAGCTGGTTTTTTGAAAAAATAAACAAAATTGACAAACCATTAGCAAGACTCATTAAGAAACAAAGAGAGAAGAACCAAATTAACAAAATAAGAAATGAAAAGGGTGAGATCACAACAGACAACACTGAAATACAAAGGATCATAAGAGACTACTACCAGCAGCTCTATGCCAATAAAATGGACAACTTGGATGAAATGGACAAATTCTTAGAAAAGTATAACTTTCCAAAACTGAACCAGGAAGAAATAGAAGATCTTAACAGAGCCATCACAAGCAAGGAAATCGAAACTGTAATCAGAAATCTTCCAGCAAACAAAAGCCCAGGACCAGATGGCTTCACAGCTGAATTCTACCAAAAATTTAGAGAAGAGCTAACACCTATCTTACTCAAACTCTTCCAGAAAATTGCAGAAGAAGGTAAACTTCCAAACTCATTCTATGAGGCCACCATCACCCTAATTCCAAAACCAGACAAAGATGCCACAAAAAAAGAAAACTACAGGCCAATATCACTGATGAACATAGATGCAAAAATCCTTAACAAAATTCTAGCAAACAGAATCCAACAACATATTAAAAAAATCATACACCATGACCAAGTGGGCTTTATCCCAGGAATGCAAGGATTCTTTAATATCCGCAAATCGATCAACGTAATACACCACATTAACAAATTGAAAGATAAAAAACATATGATTATCTCAATAGATGCAGAGAAAGCCTTTGACAAAATTCAACACTCATTTATGATTAAAACTCTCCAGAAAGCAGGAATAGAAGGAACATACCTCAACATAATAAAAGCTATATATGACAAACCCACAGCAAGCATCACCCTCAATGGTGAAAAATTGAAAGCATTTCCTCTGAAATCAGGAACAAGACAAGGATGCCCACTCTCACCACTACTATTCAACATAGTGTTGGAAGTTTTGGCCACAGCAATCAGAGCAGAAAAAGACATAAAAGGAATCCAGATAGGAAAAGAAGAAGTGAAACTCTCGCTGTTTGCAGATGACATGATCCTCTACATAGAAAACCCTAAAGACTCTACCAGAAAATTACTAGAGCTAATTAATGAATATAGTAAAGTTGCAGGATATAAAATTAACACACAGAAATCCCTTGCATTCCTATACACTAACAATGAAAAAACAGAAAGAGAAATTAAGGAAACAATACCATTCACCATTGCAACAAAAAGAATAAAATACTTAGGAGTATATCTACCTAAAGAAACAAAAGACCTATACATAGAAAACTATAAAACACTGATGAAAGAAATCAAAGAGGACACAAACAGTTGGAGAAACATACCGTGTTCATGGATTGGAAGAATCAATATTGTCAAAATGGCTATTCTACCCAAAGCAATCTATAGATTCAATGCAATCCCTATCAAGCTACCAACGGTATTTTTCACAGAATTAGAACAAATAATTTCACAATTTGTATGGAAATACAAAAAACCTCGAATAGCCAAAGTAATCTTGAGAAAGAAGAATGGAACTGGAGGAATCAACCTGCCTGACTTCAGACTCTACTACAAAGCCACAGTCATCAAGACAGTATGGTACTGGCACAAAGACAGAAATATAGATCAATGGAACAGAATAGAAAGCCCAGAGATAAATCCACGAACCTATGGACAGCTTATCTTTGACAAAGGAGGCAAGGATATACAATGGAAAAAAGACAATCTCTTTAACAAGTGGTGCTGGGAAAACTGGTTAACCACTTGTAAAAGAATGAAACTAGAACACTTCCTAACACCATACACAAAAATAAACTCAAAATGGATTAAAGATCTAAATGTAAGACCAGAAACTATAAAACTCCTAGAGGAGAACATAGGCAAAACACTCTCCGACATAAATCACAGCAAGATCTTCTATGACCCACCTCCCAGAATATTGGAAATAAAAGCAAAAATAAACAAATGGGACTTAATGAAAATTAAAAGCTTTTGCACAACAAAGGAAACTATAAGTAAGGTGAAAAGACAGCCCTCAGATTGGGAGAAAATAATAACAAATGAGGAAACAGACAAAGGATTAATCTCAAAAATATACAAGCAACTCCTGAAGCTCAATTCCAGAAAAATAAACGACCCAATCAAAAAATGGGCCAAAGAACTAAACAGACACTTCTCCAAAGAAGACATACAGATGGCTAACAAACACATGAAAAGATGCTCAACATCACTCATCATCAGAGAAATGCAAATCAAAACCACAATGAGGTACCATTACACGCCAGTCAGGATGGCTGCTATCCAAAAGTCTACAAGCAATAAATGCTGGAGAGGGTGTGGAGAAAAGGGAACCCTCTTACACTGTTGGTGGGAATGCAAACTAGTACAGCCACTATGGAAAACAGTGTGGAGATTTCTTAAAAAACTGGAAATAGAACTGCCATATGACCCAGCAATACCACTTCTGGGCATACACACTGAGGAATCCAGATCTGAAAGAGACACGTGCACCCCAATGTTCATCGCAGCACTGTTTATAATAGCCAGGACATGGAAGCAACCTAGATGCCCATCAGCAGATGAATGGATAAGGAAGCTGTGGTACATATACACCATGGAATATTACTCAGCCGTTAAAAAGAATTCATTTGAATCAGTTCTAATGAGATGGATGAAACTGGAGCCCATTATACAGAGTGAAGTAAGTCAGAAAGATAAAGAACATTACAGTATACTAACACATATATACGGAATTTAGATAGATGGTGGCGATAACCCTATATGCAAAACAGAAAAAGAGACACAGAAATACAGAACAGACTTTTGAACTCTGGGGGAGAACGTGAGGGTGGGATGTTTTGAAAGAACAGCATGTATATTATCTATGGTGAAACGGACCACCAGCCCAGGTGGGATACATGAGTCAGGTGCTCGGGCCTGGTGCACTGGGAGGACCCTGAGGAGTCGGGTGGGGAGGGAGGTGGGAGGGGGGATCGGGATGGGGAATACATGTAACTATATGGCTGATTCATGTCAATGTATGACAAAACCCACTGAAATGTTGTAAAGTGATTGGCCTCCAACTAATAAAATAATATTAAAAAAAAAAAAAAAAAGAAACATAGTTAAAGCTTTTCAGGAAAAAAAATATCCTTTTTACTTATTCTGAGAGTATTCTAATATGCTATCCTTCTGTGTTTTAGGAAGAAAAATAAACTAGGATAATAATTCTCCATGTGTATGGCAAATAAAAACTCCTTTGGGAGATTTAGTTGCAAAAGAGTGAGAGACAACTTAGCAACTAAACAACAACAACAGGGAGGTTTAAAAAAAGAGTGGGATTTTACACCCTATTTCTGTAGTTTCTGCTTTAGTAGGTCTGAGCTAGGCCCCTGGGTTATTTATTTTTTAAACAACAATTTCAGAATAATTCTGATGCTGCTATTTTACAATTCCACTTCAGATGTAATGAACTATGGGTAGACTTTTTAGCAAAAATAAATGAAAACCATATCTGTATGCCTGTGAAGTTTATTGATAATTGAAATTATATTGCCGAGATTTATATAAGTATGTATAATAAATACATTTATGAATATGATATATTTATATTATACATATTAATATATTTACACATACATGTTTTGAACAACCTACTTTCTGTCAGCCTTACTTCCAATTTGTGTTCAAGAGTCTGCGGGAGAACAGCTTTAGCCCAACTCAGTGGTTGGGCATACTTGTCCAGTGGTCGGAGCTGTGGGGCCGCAGAGAGTCATTGCTGGCGCTGAGGCTTGTCTCCAGTGGGGAGCTGTGGGTGGGCACAGATACCTGCTCTTTCAGACCCGTCTGTAACCTCGGGTGCAGGAGCAGTGAGCTGGGAAACTGAAAATTCCCCACGGTCATAGCCTTTCCAGACTAGCCTTCCCTTCCTTTCGGTTTCTTCCAGGTCTCTGTGGAAAGGGCGATCCAGCTGACCTCTCACGTTTGATAAGAGATCCTTTCACGCATGCGCAGAACGTTCTTGGTCAGCATCCCTCATGACGTCAGACCCCCAAGAGAGCGCCCCGCCCCACCCACAACCTGCCATTATTGTCTGGGGATGATGGCCGTGTCCACATGGCACTGAGGGGAGTCTGTCACAAAAGGGGAGGTGACGGGTTCATATAGGAACCTCTGTGAGAAGCTGGTGGTCAACCCTGGGATCGGTGGCTGCCTGTAGCTGTGGCTCCAGCATGGTTGCCTGCATCTTGTTAGTGAAGGTTCTAGAAGTGAGGAGCGGCAAACTTCAGCACAGCTCGCTGGCCGGTATTCCTGAAGGATATATTATATTGGCAGCAGCCTTTATTTTCTTTCTTTCTTTTTTTTTTTTTTTACTTTACAACAGTGTATTGGTTTTGCCATACATTGACTTGAATCCGCCATGGGTGTACATGTGTTCCCCATCCTGAATCCCCCTCCCTGCTCCCTCCCCATCCCATCCCTCTGGGTCATCCCAGTGCACCAGCCCCGAGCATCCTGTATCATGCATCCAACCTGGACTGACGATTCGTTTCACATATGATAATGTACATGTTTCAATGCCATTCTCCCATATCATCCCACCCTCGCCCTCTCCCACAGAGTCCAAAAGACTGTTCAATATATTTGTGTCTCTCTTGCTGTCCCGCATACAGGGTTACCGTTTACCATCTCTCTAACTTCCATATATATGTGTTAGCATATTGTATTGGTGTTTTTCTTCCTGGCTTACTTCACTCTGTATAGTAGGCTCCAGTTTCATCCACCTCATTAGAACTGATTCAAATGTACTCTTTTCAATGGCTGAGTAATATTCCATGGTGTATATGTACCACAGCTTTCTTATCCATTCGTCTGCTGATGGACATCTAGGTTACTTCCATGTCCTGGCTATTATAAACAGTGCTGCGATGAACATTGGAGTACATGTGTCTCTTTCAATTCTGGTTTCCTCAGTGAGTATGCCCAGGAGTGGGATTGCTGGGTCATATGGCAGTTCTATTTCCAGTTTTTTAAGGAATCTCCACACTGTTCCCCATAGTGGCTGTACTAGTTTGCACTCCCACCAACAGTGTAAGAGGGTTCCTTTTTCTCCACACCCTCTCCAGCATTTATTGCTTGTAGACTTTTGGATAGCAGCCATTCTGACCGGTGTGTAATGGTACCTCATTGTGGCTTTGATTTGCATTTCTCTGATAATGAGTGATGTTGAGCATCTTTTCATGTGTTTGTTAGCCATCTGTATGTCTTCTTTGGAGAAATGTCTGTTTAGTTCTTTGGCCCACTTTTTGATTGGATCTTTTATTTTTCTGGAATTGAGCTGCAGGAGTTGCTTGCATATTTTTGAGATTAATTCTTTGTCCGTTGTTTCATTTGCTATAATTTTCTCCCATTCTGAAGGTTGTCTTTTCACTTTGTTTATAGTTTTCTTTGTTGTACAAAAGCCTTTAATTTTAATTAGATCCCATTTGTTTATTTTTGCTTTTATTTCCAATATTCTGGGAGGTGGGTCATAGAGGATCCTGCTGTGGTTTATGTTGGAGAGTGTTTTGCCTATGTTTTCCTCTAGTTTTATAGTTTCTAGTCTTACATTTAGATATTTAATCCATTTTGAATTTATTTTTTTGTGTGCTGTTAGAAAGTGTTCTAGTTTCATTCTTTTACAAGTGGTTGACCATTTTTCCCAGCACCACTTGTTAAAGAGCTTGTCTTTTGTCCATTGTATATTCTTGCCTCCTTTCAGCCAGTTTTAAATGGCAACAATGCATAAGCTGCTGGAAGAAGCCTGTTCTGTGTTCTCTTCAGATTTATGAAGTAGATATCCTCACTTTTCCTTTTGTAAATGATTGTTCCATTTGGAAAACAAGGTAGGTGACACCTCAGTAGCTTCCTGCTGCAAAATTTGAGGACTTTCTGCTCCTTTATTTGCAGGACATCAGGGGCTCAGGACATTGTGAAAATTTTCTTTTACGTTATGGCAGGAGTCTGGAACGCCTTCTTTCTACATTCTGGGTAGCATGCAAATGCTTAGTGACATTTATCTTGATGCTTGACTGTGGCAGTTATTGCTTTTGTTCATCAATATTCACTTCTCTACTGCTGGAATAGAAGAGAATTGTATTTATACAGCCCCCTTAGTGTTAAACGTGACCTTTAGCAATAATGACGTTAGTCAGGTTAAAATAAGGGTAATAGAGTCTATTTCAATTGTTTGTTAATTTTTGTAACACACTAGGAACTGTGAAATGGCTCAAAAGGGTAGATAAATTCTTGTTAGTATTCAACCTGGAGGATGCCATGTGCATGGCAGCTCTAGAATAGCCAGCATTTTGAATTTTGAGTGTTTGTTCTTTTGCCAGTTTATACTTGAAACCATTCACTGGTTTCTATTTTTGCAGTGTTTTACTTTGTATAGCAGTTTACTCCACAGTAGTCATGGAGTCTCCTTATAAACTACTGTGGTTACTTTGGATGATGAATGGCAATCTCTTTGAGGAGGCTTCAAGCTTTTTTATTTCCCTAGTAAATATGAAATACTCTACATATGCTAAGTCTGTCAATTTCAAACATCTTCAATGCATTTAAGATCTGTCTACGTCTGGCTGCTATAACAAAGTATCATAGGCTGAGTGACTTTTGAGCAAAATCAGTTTGCTTCTCACAGCTCTGTAGGCTCAAAATCCAGCATAAGGGTGCCGGTGTTGTTGAATTCTGGTGAGGATCCTCCTTCAGGTTGCGTACTACTAACTTATATCCTCACGTCATAGAAAGAAAGTGAGCTAGCTCTCTGAGCATCTTTTAGTAAAGACACTAATTCCATTCATGAAGGCTTCACCCTATAGCCTGATTACCTTCTAAAGGCCCCCTTCTAAATACTATCATATTGGGATTAGGGTTTCAGCAGATAAAGGGACACAAATATCCAGTCCATTGCAAGATCCATTCAGACATTTTTGCTTGATGAAATAATAAACAGACATGTCACTAGATGCAAATATGTGTTTCGTTTTCCTAACATAAAAGTAAACATAATCTTTGCACTTTATTGACTAATTGAAAAAGAATGAGAAATAAAGTGTGATCTTCAATGATGAAAGACAATTGCTCTGGAAATTTACATAGTGTATTGAACACCAGACATTGCTATTCGAACTTTAAAATTTTATTAAACTTTGTCCATATTTAGTTACACTTGGCAGGAAATGACTTTAAACTTTATATTCCAACAGTTCTTATAACAGCTATGCTCTTGTGCCCAAAGAAGCTAGTTTTGATAATTTTTTTGTTTGATAATTTTTCTTGAGAACTTATTTGCTAGGCACTGTTCTGATGCTTTGCATGTAAAAATTCAGTAATTATTACAATGCTTTGATGTAGGTTGTTATTATCTTAAGTTTTATTATCTTAATTTTAGAAGACAAACTGAAGGACAAGAAAATGGAAGAATTTGTCTCTGATTGCTTAGTTAATAATTGGAACTGAGATTTGTACCTTGTGTCTTTCTTCAGAACTTAACCATCACACTATGGTTATGTTTTATTTTTATTTTATTTTATTAAAATAATTTTTTTTATTAATTTTTTTTATTAGTTGGAGGCTAATTACTTCACAATATTTCAGTGGGTTTTGTCATACATTGACATGAATCAGCCATAGAGTTACACGTATTCCCCATCCCAATTCTCCCTCCCACCTCCCTCTCCACCCGACTCCTCTGGGTCCTCCCAGTGCACCAGGCCCGAGCACTTGTCTCATGCACCCCACCTGGGCTGGTGATCTGTTTCACCATAGATAATATACATGCTGTTCTTTCAAAACATCCCACCCTCACCTTCTCCCACAGAGTTCAAAAGTCTGTTCTGTACTTCTGTGTCTCTTTTTCTGTTTTGCATATAGGGTTATCGTTACCATCTTTCTAAACTCCATATATATGTGTTCGTATGCTGTAATGTTCTTTATCTTTCTGGCTTACTTCACTCTGTATAATGGGCTCCAGTTTCATCCATCTCATTAGAACTGATTCAAATGAATTCTTTTTAACGGCTGAGTAATATTCCATGGTGTATATGTACCACAGCTTCCTTATCCATTCATCTGCTGATGAGCATCTAGGTTGCTTCCATGTCCTGGCTATTATAAACAGTGCTGCGATGAACATTGGGGTGCATGTGTCTCTTTCAGATCTGGTTTCCTCAGTGTGTATGCCCAGAAGTGGTATTGCTGGGTCATATGGCAGTTCTATTTCCAGTTTTTTAAGAAATTTCCACACTGTTTTCCATAGTGGCTGTACTAGTTTGCATTCCCACCAACAGTGTAAGAAGGTTCCCTTTTCTCCACACCCTCTCCAGCATTTATTGCTTGTAGACTTTTGGATAGCAGCCATCCTGACTGGCGTGTAATGGTACCTCATTGTGGTTTTGATTTGCATTTCTCTGATAATGAGTGATGTTGAGCATCTTTTCATGTGTTTGTTAGCCATCTGTATATCTTCTTTGGAGAAATGTCTGTTTAGTTCTTTGGCCCATTTTTTGATTGCGTCACTTATTTTTCTGGAGTTGAACTTCAGGAGTTGCTTGTATATTTTTGAGATTAATTCTTTATCTGTTTCTTCATTTGCTATTATTTTCTCCCAATCTGAGGGCTGTCTTTTCACCTTACTTATAGTTTCCTTTGTAGTGCAGAAGCTTTTAAGTTTCATTAGATCCCATTTGTTTATTTTTGCTTTTATTTCCAATATTCTGGGAGGTGGGCCATAGAGGATCTTGCTGAGATTTATGTCGGAGAGTGTTTTGCCTATGTTCTCCTCAAGAAGTTTGGTTATGTTTTTAATTTGTGGCAAATGGCAACTTGGATCCATGTGAGATTCGGCATTTCAATGTGGCTTTTCACACAAAGCCCATCTAGTATTTGTTTGCTGTGTCCTTATGTTTAAACAGGGCTTTCTAGGTAAAGAATCTGCCTGCCAGTGCAGAATATGCAAGAGACACAGATGTGATCTCCTAGAGAAGGAAATAGCAATCCACTCCAGTATTCTTCCCTGGAAAATTCCATGGATGGGGGAGCCTGGTGGGCTAGAGTCCATGGGGACACAAAGAATCAGACCCAACTAAGTGCACACACATACTGTGTTTAAACAGGGCACATTCATACTCTTTACTTATCAAAAGTCACATAGAAGAAAAATATATTTTGTCTCCTTTGTTTGGGGGATAACTTTAAAACCAGTAGAATTTTTGTTCACCCAGAGAGAAAATTGGAAATTATCTAACATTAGGAAGCAACAGTTAGGTATCAGTAGAGCCCATCTTAACCTATTTTCAAAGTTATGAGTATTTCAAGAGAGGAAAATGATATTCTCAAAGACACTATGCTCTGTATTCTATGTGTGTTGCTACATATGTTTTTCTTACTCTTCCTAATATTTCTCAAGCGGTACACTTCTATAAACTGTGAAGCAAACAATACCTATTGTGTAATAGAGAGATGGGCAGTGGTCAAGACTTTATTGTGTTTCACAGTGTATTTTGAGATTAAAGTGGAAAAAATCCAGATGGCTGATATAATTTGTCTTGGGTGATTTTTCACTTCTTGAATAGACATCATTGACATGTAATATTGAAAGCCAATTTTTAAAGGAAGTTTGGAACAGTCTCTCCCAATGGGAATTGTACCATAGCTAGTTCATTCTCCCAGAGAAAACAAGATGTAATCAATGTGTTCTGTTTTACTTTTTTTTTTTATTTCCTTGGGATGCATATAGGCCCCCCCACCCCACATCAGCTTTGCTAAGGTATAACTGACAAATAAAAATTGTATATCTTTAGCGTGTATAATGTGATGATTTGATATACATTGTAAAACATTACCACAGTCAATCTAATTAACATAAACATCACCTCATATAGTTGCTATTTTGTGTGTGTGCATGTGTTATAACATAGATCTTTCTTAGTAAATCATAAGTCTACAAAACAGTATTATTAATTATATTCACTGTGCTCAGCAGTAGATCCCCAGAACCTATTTTTTTTAAAATGGAAGGTTTTTGCACTTTGACCAACATCTTTCCATTTTCCCCTCCCCTAAGTCCCTGGCAAAAACCTTTCTACTCTCTGGTTCTATGAATTCAGCTTTTTTAGATTCTATGTGAGATTATATAGTGTACATGTAGTTTTTAAAACTATGTGCTACTAATTATGAGGCAAATATATGAAAACAGAAAATGGGCATTAATAATTGAGGGACAAATACTTTTATATCCTTTACATAATTTTTATCTCCTTTAAACAGCTGTCAATTGGAAACTGAATTTTAGGTTAAAAGATTTGTTTCATATAACAACTTGTAGAATTGTGTATATACCTCATATGGTAGTCAATATAGATTTTGAGGCTAATTTTTTTGTGCGTGTGTGCAATATTTCTGAATCCCTCGCTTCAAAAAGGATGCAGGGTTGTGTAAACATTATTGTCAGTGACAAAAACTCTTTTCAAATAAAGAGTGCCTCTTGTTCTTTTGTGTCCCCAGCATCTAGATTAGTACCTGGCACAGAGCAGGCAACTGATGCACACAATTAATGCATATCTGTAGAGTGAATAAGTTAAACAATAATAATATTTGTCTCTTTTGGATGGTTTGTTTTTTATTTCCATGCAGGGAACCAATATTTTTTCCTATATGTTGCAGTGTGTGTTTATGATTCTTCCTGGTCAGTGAAACTATCATAGATCTTAACTATCTAAATCTGACTTTTGGGGGCAAAGAGCATGTTCTAGATTTATGATAAGATATGGCGTGAAGAGGTATGAGTTGTCAATTGATAGAAATTCTTGAATTCCATAATAGAGTATATGGCTTAGATTTAATAAGCCATCGTCAACATCTGAGAGAGTGAATTTAAATGTTATTTTTAGATTTGTATGCAAAAGGGAGAATTAGTCCAGAGACTACAGAAGCAAAAAGACAAGCAACAATGCTGTCAGTAGATATATGTTAATTGCTTAACAAAGTAGATAAGGAACATATATTTTAATTGTACACATTTTCCTTGCATTTAACTTAAACCAGGTCTTCTTCAGACCTGCTTTGGAGGATTCTGGATGTAACAGCTTGCTACTTTATTCATTGGTCCCAAGACAAACGAGAGTACAGTGACAAGTAATAAGAGGTCGGTCCAATGTGGTTGGAGCAGGACTTTGCTGTTGCTTGGGAGGACAGCATAGCCTGAGCATAGAGTGATACGTGGTGGAGCAAGTACTTAATAAGTGGGGTTGAGAGGCCAACAAGAGGAATATCTCTTGATTTTTTCCATCTTTATAAAATTAAAATGCTGCAAATTCTTACCAATATTGAATAAGAATTAGAATAATATTAAGTGAATGCCAGAAAGTTAAGTTGGCCCTAGATAGTATAAAGGAGGTAATAATGATCAGCATCAAACAGAGGATGAAAAGAGAATTTTTTGTCTGCATGGAGATATTCCGTGTGTCTGCATTAGATAGTTTGAAGTACTGAGAATTTCTAGAATTCTGGACATGCCATTATTAATTTTCTAGAGCCAAGACATACCAAAAGTCAAGCATAAATTATTTTTGAATTGATTAAATCTGTTTTTTTTGCATTATTTCCCACTGCTTACATCATGAGCTTACTAACCAAGATGTCCTTTTATTGTTTTATCAATTTTATGATACACATCCAT